>NW_018127886.1:5611182-5632438 GCF_001952655.1 Monopterus albus | reverse complement strand
CAGAGAGGCACAAAAAGGAAGGGGGGAAGTCAGTGAGTGTCCAGGTAAAACACTGGGACATCCAGCAATACATCACCACCTATTACCCTGAACAATATAATATACATCAGTGTGAAATGTGCTAATCTGTATAACAAATACTTTTACTTTTGGTACTTTAAGTATATTTTGATGCTAATACTTGTGTACTTTTACATTTTGAATGCAGGACTTTTACTTGTAACAGAGTGTTTTTACACTGTGGTATTGCTACTTTTATGTGAATTTTATTGCATTTTAGTTTGGAGGCGTGGCTGATCACGTGACACTCTAGGATAAATCTCTACAAGTGGAGACAAACTGTCCCTCAGTGTTTTAATATCCAGATGGGATGAGCACCTAATACTTATATGGACTGCTTGGTGTTCGAGACAGGACAAGGACATACAGTACACACTCACTGGATATACAACATTCGATAGAAATGCACTTTTTAAAACTTCAATTTGAACTAAGGATGATGCTTTAATCCTGTGTGTGAGGCCACTAATGTCAGCACAGCAGTGGGCTGATACCTGTCAGTCAACCCACAGGGAAACAAAGTAAGTTTAATAGAAAACCTGAATTTTAATTGGTGAAGCTGCTTTGCAAAATAGATAGACAGATAAAATTCAATAATAATCACTTTCTGTTTTAAAGAATTTAATTAAATTTCATTTCAGTGCCGTTCAAATTCAATTTTCACATTAATTAATTCTGCAAATCTTCAGTCATTCAGTATGATGATCAGAGCAAATTCAGTTTCATGCAATTAAAAGGAAATCTTTGCTGGCACTCATTTCTTTTCATATAAACACACAAAAGCAAAAAACAGTACTTCAGATTTCTATTTCATATTGTGAATGCAGCTTGTCTTCCTCCACCCTCAATCATCTCATCCCAGCTGTCATCTTCCTCACCATCCACCCAGCAAACACAAGCAATTTACTGTGATCAGTGTGCCTACGCAAACACAAGCCAACTTAACATGACACATCCCCCACACATCTACCTCTACCCAGTAATGGCAGACTCTCATGGTGCCTTTGAGATCTCTGCCAGCGATGCCACCAGTAATCACCATCAGTCAGCAGGGTATCACCTGCACCAGGTAATGAGGCAGAACCAACCCTGATCCCACCGGACTGGACCACAGATGAGGTCTGAAACAATGGCGGAGGAGGGGGGCGAGGGGTGGAGGATGCGATGCGGCGAGCAGGAAAACAAAAGGTGGCCTCTAGAAATGAGAGGTTAACGAGATGAGATTGCACTGACCTTCACTAACGCAGGTGGGAGGTGAGCGAGAAAAAGAGATTGATGGTAAAAAGGTGAGCAGCTTTTACAAGGGAAAATAATGAAGACTTGGAATTTTTCAGAGCCTCTGTACAATATGTGCCAAATATTGTTAGGTCGAGACAGGCCTTTAAACTGCATTATGCAGCAGTGTTGTAGTCGGGTCACTACACCTTGAGTTTGAGTTGACCCCCGAGTCCCCAGTGTTCGAGTCTGAGTCAAGTCTGAGACGCCAAAGAATAGGCAGAGCCCCTGATACAGATACAGCATGGTGTGGGCAAACAGGTTTTAATATCAGTATCTTATGCCACATTATTATGGCCTATTATTATTATTATGGTCTCCAACTTCTGAGTCCAAATGCAGTCAATGCTTGGGCCTGAGTCCAAGTCAGAGTCATCAGTGCTCAAGTCCAATTTGAGTCTGTGTTGGTATTTACAAGGGAAGATATCAAAATGTTACACAGAGGTTTTTCCAGCGGTTCATCCCCTGAGAACATGAATGAAATGTAGTACTTATACTCAAATGTTAGGGCGCAGTGCTCTCGCCGCTGCGGCCTGGGTTCGAGTCAGGGTTGTGTCAGGAAGGGCATCCAGCGTAAAACATGTGCCAAATGTCAACATGTAAATCATCAGTGTGATGATTCGCGGTGGAGACCCCTAATGGGAAGAAGCCAAAAGTGACATTTACTGAACTTATATAAAAGTGTGAGCTAACTTGTACTTTACCTATTTCTATTTCCTGCTACTTTATAATTTTACTCTACCAGATTTCAGAGAGAAAAACTGGGCTTCTTACTCCACTATGTTTATTAGACAGCTATAATGACAGCATACTTTTTAGATAAGAATTTCAAATTAAAAATATTAAGCTAATAAAATAAAATGCATTATTAAACGTTAAAGTAGTAGCTCCAAACCACATTTAGTTTGTGACGTTATAAAAAAAAGCTGTTGCGTTTCAGATGTTAATGAGTTGTTAGCAGTTCCAGCAGATGCATTTCTCTATTTAACCTCTCACATTTAAAGAATCAAAGAGGTAGAAATATCTTATATTTCAATCTTAAAAAAAGATTATGAAAAAAATGAACAGATTTGTGTTGCAGAAATTATATAACAACTTATATAATAACTTATTAGTCAAAGGAGCTGTAATTTTACTTTAGAGGGATTTTGAATGCAGCATATGTAGCGGAAAATTTATAGACTGTTGTACTAAGTATTGAATATAAGTACTTTGGCCATCACTGAAGCATCTTTGGCAAATTAATCTAGAAATAAGGCTGACAAAATATAAATTATTTAATTCTTCGATATTGTATATGCTACATTTTTCCCTGGTTCCAATTTAATTAACAAGTCATCTAATTTTTAACCAAAGAAACGTCACACTTTAAGTTTACAGGTCAGTTTGCTGCTATTATTTGGGCTGAAAGCCGTTCTTCAGATAGGGTGGGGAGTCACGTAAACAGCTAGTGCAAAATATGGCCAAATATGTCTCAGTCTGTCAGTGGCCTGCCAAGTCCAGATGTCAATCAGTGAATTTTAGGGTGACAACTTGGTTAAAGGTTTGGATAAGGGTTAGGGTAAGTCTTTAGGAAGTGAATGTAAGTCAACGTAAAGTCTTCTTGAGGACTGACAACAAACTTGTGTCTGTGTGTGTATTTCTGTGGCGTTTGACCCTGAAGGGCTGCAGACGTATTTTCTCGATGGGAAACACCAACTCGTATTCAGTTTTTGTTTATGCATCTCAAAGTAAAACAAGAACAATACAACAATAGTTAGCCACAATTTTGTAATTATTTATGAAGTGAGCAAAACAGAAAATGAAAGGTTTTTTCCTGGTTGAAAAAGACAAGAACTTCAGTGCTGCTGTACAGAATAATACTATCTAAGCATGCTGAGTGTGCTCTGCAAAGGACCACTGACAGTAAATTTGCTTGAAAAGTCTGAACATCAGAAGAGAAAATGAGAGTTTGAGCAGTGTACTGTAGATCCAGCGTACATGTCATTAGCTGGTTACCACCTCCTCAGTCTAAGGGTGCAGCAGACACCTTCTGTACTGAGTGAGAGTGTCTGGACTGGTGATTGAATCATCCAGAATATCAGAATTAAATGAACACAGAACATATAATACAAATCATTTTAGTTTGAATGCTGGCAGTTTAACATTTGGGGAAGAAAGCACTGGCCCCGCTGAAGTGTCCTAAAACATGGCACCAAGCCTGAAGCAGCTTCAGGTCTGCTGTCCTCATGCAGACAGACATACAGTAAGAAAAGAGAAATTATCCTGCAGCCATCATTAGACTGTCACCCAAATTAAGGAGAAGGTCTTACCGGTGTGTAGCTGTGTACGTTGCTGCTGCTGCTGACGGCAGTGTTCAGGTTGTTAAGGTTGACGGACGCCAAACTCTGCTCTGAGAGACTGTTGCTCAGGCTGCCACCCAGACTCCCAGGACTCTCACTGCCTTCTGCCTCAGGGTTGTACAGTGCTACCTACACACACACACACACACACACACACCGGATCCATGTTAACATGCCAATAAAAGGTAAACTATATAAAGAGCCAACATTCTGAGGCAATAGACAGTATTAATTCACAGGTACAGTAGAGAATCTCTCATTTTGTCCCTTTGCCAATTCATATCCAAACTGAAGTGAGCACTGCCCCACCTCATGAAGTTACCCACGCACCATTAACTTATGAGGCAAGTCATGGGGAAATATGGAAAATAAATTGCTGAAAGCAAATTAGCCCTGCTTCTTAAAATAAAAGCTCAGGACCTAAGCTTTTATCCTTAAACGTGGTGATTGTGCTTAAATGTCTTGATCCAGAGACCGCTGGGTAACAGAAATTACATTACTGAGTTTGGCACCAGTGAAGACACAAGTATACTGTACTGTATTTTGACTAACAGTGACAAATCACAAAGCCTTTAAAAGCAGTGCCTTATGTTAAATTGTGTTTTTCTTGTTTCCTTTGGCTATCAGTACTTGTGAAGCAGTGTGCCAGCATTACCTCCAGGCTACGTTTAATTGTATAGACAAATGTGAAATTATAGCCTGTGGGGGAGACAACATTAAAGGTTCTCTGGAACAGTGCTCCATCCTGTAGAAGATCTTCAAGCAGGAGAAAGTATGTCTGGGGGGTGATTGTTAATCCTGAGTCATTCTTCTTAGTGGTTGTGGTGACATCTGTAGTAAGGGAACCTGTAATTCACTTTGCCGTGTCAGTGCAGTAAGAGCTGATTATGTGGTTTAAAAAAATGTTTGAGGTTTACATCTATGCATTACAAATAAATCATAGCCAAACACCTTACCATGTTTATAGAAAGGATTAAAGATTTTTGATTTTTAGACTTAGCAGACCTTCATTAAAAATTACAAGTAAGACCTTCACTAAGAATTACAAGTAAAAACAAAATATCTGGATGCAATGATGACTATTAAAATCCTTCTCAAGAAAAATCCTCTGTGGTGTTCTAATTTCCTAAAATCATATAATAAGAAACACATAGGCATTCTCCAATACAAAAAGAATATTAGTGAGCGAATGTGTTATTGAAGAGGCTCTGACGCACTGCTTTGCCTGCAGGACACCACCTGTCTGGATGTGGGTGGATATCATTGACGTTGGCATCAGCACTGTTATCATCAAGGTCCTCCTCTCCCTGCTCCCTGCTGAGTCATTGTTTCAAAACGTATAGCGATGACTAAGGCCACTCGAGTTTTAGCCAGGACTAAAACAGAGTAGCTGCAAACTGGCATGATGAAGGTAAATGGCTTGTTCCTGTTGTCTCTCCACCTGCTGTCTGAGTGACACATCAAATGTTGCAAACAATAACCGCTTGATGCTGATATCAGTAACTGCTAATGTTGTTCCCCTCTTGTTTTGCTTGTCAAATTGCACAACGTTTTCTCCCATGGATCTAATAACACTGGAGAAGCTTTGACAGATTGGGTCAGTAACTATAATGGCATTGTTCAAACTATGATGGCACAAAGTGTGATGGTATCATAATAACTGCTGTCAGAAAATCAAACTGTTATCTATATTTCTAATTCTTCAAAAGCTAATTATTTTGTTGATAATTTTGTCTGACCAAAAGTCTAAACCTCAAATATGCTAATTTACAATGTAATGAATTAGAGAAAAGCAGCCAGTCTTCACCCTTAAGAGGCTGGAGGCAGCAAATGCTCAATATATTGGTGGATAAATACAGTAACATAAAATGTAAGTGGCTATATAATGGTGGTGAGAAAAAACTATAATCATATTCCTATAAACACTGGGATCCCATTGTTTCATATTAAGCTAAGATCTGTGAAAAGTGCAGAATGGAAAACTTAAACAAGCTGTCAAGTCCAGACCAAACACCCAGAGTTATGTGAGCTGCTGCTGTGGAAAGTCTCTCTTTGGTTGGGGTCAGACGGAGAGGTCGCATAACACGCATCATCATTCTGAATGTGTGCGTGCGTGCACACATGCCAGATCAGACAGGCGTCAGAGGTCCTGGTCTCCGCTTGATCCCTGACCCTCATACAGACGGTTACACCCAGTTTAGCCTTTCAGCCAGTGTGTGTATGTCTGTGTGTGTGGGTGCGTGGATGTGTCATTTCATAAGGTTCAAGACTTCTGAAACACTCCAGGCCACTGAGGGTGAGAGAGGAAAAGCAGAGAGAACTCCTGCTACAGTTACTATTATTTATAGCCTTGACAAAGTTCAGCACATTCTTCTCAGCATCAAGAACAAATGACTACAGCTTTTTGACTAATACACTTGTCAAAATCACCATTACACATCATTAGCACATGAATATTCATTAGGACTAAAAAGTCAATAAAGTACAATCTTACTCAACTTTTCAGCGATTTAAAGTAACTGTATGTAAAATTTGTGGACCCTGAAACATGATATTACTAGCACACACGAGCAGCTCATACTTAAAGGTAAACTTGAGTCAACCACACATGGCTCACTCTTGACTTCAGAAAGCAAAGGCTGCGTTACTATTGCTAGAAATGTATCTCCTCTGGTCCCCTGCCACTGAAATGACTTGGCTCAGACTCAGAGTCATTCTTAAACCTTTGACAATTATTTTGTTTAGTTACTTTGGTTATTAGCTGTAACAACAAGCCAATAACCACAGTGAGTTAGCTTGCCTACACAGGCGCGACTTGTGGTAGGGTGCTCCCTTAGCTATATTTGATTTTAATTTGAATCCTATTTTACTCTGTTGAGGACTGTATAGCTGAGATGGAGTCGTATGTGTACAAGAATATCTCTTTTTCAGGAATGACCTGGCCAAGAGGGCAGCAAAGGTTACAACAGTAGATTGTTACAACAATGCTTGGTTATGAGACCTGAAGCTTCTCTGCCCAACAAATGTCCAACAAATCTGAAACGTTCTTGTCTCTTGACTAACCCTCATCACCACTGTTTATTTTTACTGGTTTGTGAGGTGCAGACACTGGTTGATGACGGCAGGCAGTGTGTGCATGTGCAGAGGAGTGAGATGTTTAAAAAAAACACACATTAATTCAGGTCTTTTATTGCGTTATGACTCAGAGAAGGAGCCGCCGCTACAGCTCTAACATCTGACCGTTTTGGTGAGTGGAACCAAATCACCAGGAGACTAAAATAACCATCTTCTTTTTTAGAACACTGACATCCACTTGTCCTTTTCACATCAGACAGTAGCTTTGCCTCACATTTCTTCTCTGCTGCAACTCTCCTTTGCACCTGGGTGGCATTCATCTAGCGCTTCTGCTTCTGATTCTGATTATTTTCATCAAAGGTACTCTTCTTAATTTCTTTTCAGCCACTTCTTGTGAGGCTCAAACTAAACACACCAGAAATCACTCCTTACCGCTCTTTGCGCCTCCCGTCCCGCCCTGTTTCCTAAAGCTACGACATGATCTACAACTGCCTGGGTGCGACAAACATGCTGTTTACTGACTAAAGAGTAAATATGTCAGTCCAGCAGAACATTCTGGTTACTGCTAATGTGAGGAAGGAAATCAACTTCTTTGGTCTGGCAGCTACTGTTTCGGTCGCGATCTGATGTGCAGCTGATGAGAGCTCCTTCACATTGAAAAATGCTCTCTTTAACCATCGCTGGGTGGCAGGCAGGGCTAATTTATGAACCGCAGTTTAAAAACACAGTGTAGAAGAGCTGAAATAACAGGGCTGAACGTGGCACAGTGTCACTGGGGGAGGTAGCTGAGAGACACCACACCCTGTCCCATTTGTTTTCCATTTATCAAGCGATGTGTTAAATCCTAGTTAATGCACCTTTAACATTAAATCTGCAGAATATTTTTGTTGTTTAACTTATTAATCATTTTGACTATTAAAGTCTATTGTCAGATTTGAATTAAACCACACACTATGACATATCTTCCCATTTGAGAAGCTGATACCTTTAAATGTTAAGTCATCACAGCTCTACAGTCAGCAGTACACAAATACTACTTCTATAATACTTTGTTAGAAATCTTTTAGCATGTTTTTAAATTAACAAACAGATCAACACAGTATCATCACTCCGTCATACAGGACCATCTAAACAATTGGCATTTATCCCACCACAGCACTTCAATAGCTTCCTACCTTTGACCATAAAAGAATCAGACCAGAAGAAACGACAGACATGCACTGCACTCTAAGATATATTTCCGGTGGCATAAATCTCTTGCACCTGTGCTGTTGCTCTAGTTTCTATCGTTTTTAATAACAGCTGAGGGACGAGGATATTATGGTCCCTCAGGCACAGATAAAACCAAATCTTTCATAAAAGACAAGCTGGTGTCATACCTTGTTGGTTACAGTATTGATGGCCAGAGTAGGAGATGCCCCTCCTGACATGATGCAGTCCATCCTCAAAGACTCTGACTCCAGGCTGTAAGGAGTCGACGCCTGCAAAGGGAACAGTACACGAGAGTGAGAGGGGCACGACAGAGGGATACAGTGTTCTTTCTTCAGCTTCCCAAATAAGCAGTGAAGACTGAAAAACAATCTGTTCTTCTAGTACATCATCAGCAATGGGCCTTTTGACGTCAGAGTAAAAAAGAACACATAAAAATAATAATAATAATATCAGTGACTAAACTTAAATAGCTGCTTCAGTTTCAGGTCCTTGAATTGGTCATGGAGACTCACTCTCATACTGCCTGACTTACTGGAACAGAGCCTTTGCTAATGCTATAGTAACACCTGTGCTTTATGACAAAATAAAGTGCTGGTGAAAAGGCCTTGATGCTTTGTGTTTACAGTTAACACTGTGATAATGTTAATGCTTCTGATTCATCCAACTATAATGATTCTTTACTGAGCCTCCTGAATCACCACCATGTCCAGAACATATGAGTGGAGTGCAGTATATGTAAAATTAAACAAATCAATGAGCCTAATTAAATAAAAAAAATATACAGTACACCTGTATGACCTTTCATTTTCCTTTTTATTAGTACTTTAGGAACTCCATTATTGAGTTTGCAATGGCCAATTTTTGACTGAAAAGTGTTGGAAGACCGTGCAAAACACAGATGCATTCTCAATTGGGCTTGTGCACACATCACGCTTGTGGTGTGAGCAGTACCGGAGTGAAACTGGAGCGGGGCATAGGCCAACGCTGCCTGCTTGATAAAGATTTTTTGAAAAGCAGCTCTGCACTCTGTCCAAAATGCCCACGCTCACTTGTGCTCTGCTAGGGTCACATCCTCTGATGTGAACTAGTCAAGGTGAGCTTCATTTAATTGCCGGGCACTCGGACAACCTGGAAAGTGGGCATATCACTTGTGCTTTATAAATCAAGTCTTCCTCATGCATTATAGACAGGTAAAATGTATTCAGCAGCACTTCACTTTTATCCTCAAAGAGCTAAAGTTGGGTTCACTGAGTGTGAGGATATGAGGAACTATTCAAAGATCAATGAGCAGGTAAACCGACACCAACAAAGTAAAAGAAGAAATTGAGGAAAATGTTTTTTCCCCTTGCCTGACTCGTTTCAGGGTTCAAGACAGCTTGCCTTCCTCCTCAAACTGCTTACAGTAAGAGGATTTGTTGGTAACAATACAATCTTTAATTTATGATAAACTCCCAGTGAAATGGGTTGTTGGTTCCCTGGTGGAGGCACTTAAAAAGAAGACAACAAAGACAAGAAGACAGGAGCGAGGAAGACTTGTGGAAGAAGGGGGTAGAAAAAGAAGAATAGGTAGGGAGATAATTGAGTGACAATGGACAGACAGACAGACAGACAGACAGGAAATGAAAGGGTGATTATGCTGAGGGAACAGGAGATGCAGGTGCTAAGTGTTCATGTCTACACATTTATACAAAGCATTTATGCAGCTGACGTTTAGCCTCACTGCCAACTTCAAATCTTTTTATTTGCACAGATGCTGTCATCAAGAGGCTTTAAAGACTTTGAATGTGTATCCTAGGTGCAACACAACCCCAGTGAAAACACTATGACTATGACATATTTAGCTCACCTTTTTTTTCAGATGGTGATACCACTATAAATCTTAGCACTTAAAACCTCCCTGTTTCTCTTTTAGTCCATGTGACAGCCCACAGTGTGTCTGCCAGCGGTGCAAGTGAGGCGTAAGAAAAGGGGTCGAAGGCCCCATCCATGTAAGACAATATGACAAGGCTCTGAATTAATTAATGTTTGTAAAAAAAAAAAAAAAAATTCAGTGAAGAAAATATTTCTAACGGCAGCCCCAGGGCCTTCTGTGGTAATTAACTGGAACACAAGCTTCTCACTCCTCCCTCTGCTGCCTCCTACTCTTTTCCCTCCTTTCCCTTGCAGCTCGACTTTTTCCTGTTCCCTCTACTTTGATGTCTTTTTTTGCGTCCTTTCTTTCACACTTCTTTATATTTACCCCCTTTCTCTCCCTTTAACCTCAGTTCTTCCTCCAATGAGCAACAGCGATTGTGCATTTTACCGCTCGGTGCCTGTCTAAATTCCCCGGGGAAGAGGCTAAAGCAGCAATACAGGCAGAGACATAGGAAAGAGTTGCAGACAAACAGATAAACACGCAGACAGGAAGATAATGATCTAGATGCACAAACAACGACAGAGACACAAGATGAACAGTTGTTCTGCATCTCAATAATAAACCAAGTCAGATTCAGAAAATCCTCATTTGGTCAGCTGCTGGATACAAACATGTACAGTACTGTATGAAGTAAAAAATAAAAAGGTACAGGAATACTGAAATTAGGGCTTCCTTGACAGATAGACTGACACAGCAGGTCTTTTGCTTGGTTCACTGTACCAGCTGATTTCACTATCTGGATGCTCAACCCTGGTTTAAGTCATAAAAACCAGCAGTCTAGTATTGTCTATATGTCTGTGCAGATTCTCAGTCATCCAGGTCATAGTAAACTGAAGAAACTTAGAAAAAAATCAACTGGACTAGATTTCTAGATCGAAGACGTTTCACCTTTCATCCAAGAGGCTTCATCAGTTCTGACTGACTAGTGTTGAGCTGGTGTTTCAGTCCTTTGAAACTGAGACTGAAACACCACCAAGGGGGATAGATGTAGTTTTCCCTACTCCAAAATGTTTCTGTAGGCCCCTCTGTGCGCTCTGTCCACCAAGCACTTCCAATGCAGGAGTGAACACGTGGCCAGTATGGACATGACTGCCTCTAAATCTGACCGCCACAGTATTGGATATCTCAGAGTGCTCAGCCGGTGACCAGTCGAGGCCAATCACGCTGAAAACCGGCCATTTTCAGTCTCCGTTGATCAATCGGTGCGCCTTCACTTGATTCCATCCAAGTACTGGTGTATCACTCAATGCTACAGCATCTTCTTTAATTATTAGTTTATTTCCATTGTAAAGTATAATACTGGCTCATTCAAGTTTAGGCTGGAATATCAAAAGGAATTTGTTTATTGTAATGTAATACACAGCCTTTTAGTTATGAGTCTGCTAATCAGCTGCTGAGGAGGCAGGCAACTAAATGCACAATATACATTAATCAGAGATAAAAAAAAAAAAACAACGATGCAAACAAACAAAGGTGATACAAGACCTGTGCTACATCATGGAGATCACTCTGCTGATTCTGTATTCAGATCCTCAGGTTAATGACTGAACAGCAGCTGCATTCTGCCAGGTTGATGGAGGGTGACATATATTTATAGCCTCTGCCTGTGTCAATCAATTTCCCCAAACCAATTTTCATTCCTACTTCTGTATTCCGTATACATCTATCCTGCAGCTTGTTTCTGCTGCTTCTATGACATCTTCAAAGCAGCAAACCCAGGAGCCTGTGGTTAACATGTACTGAAAAACCGCACAGTAATAGTATATGAAGTATATGGTTTATGGTTTCTGTAGAAATGAAGCATCCCCTAAACATTTCCCTCTCTTCTTGGCTTTCTACTTACTATTACATACTACTGTCCTACGTCGTGGGCCACACTGATTCATTTACACCACTGAATCACAAAAATGACACATAATAGGATAAAATATTTGCTAATTTGCTGAAGTGCTTTAAACTGTCATTTGATGTGCATTCTTCAGTGCCGAGTCTGGTCTAGTGTACCGTTTCACTGCTCTGTCATAAGTAAAGACAGCCTCATGGCCTGCTGGCCTATAATGGCATCTTTATAGCATGGACAAAGGAAAAAGACACAGTCTGTTCATGATTTCTGCAGCATCTCAGGTGTACGGAGTAGATTTTCCCATTCTCTTGTTTTTCCGCTCGTATTTCTTCTCACATGATGAGACTTTAATACTCGCACCATCATCCTAGTTGTGGGCTTTGAACCTTTGATGACAGTTAACTAGTTTAAAGAAATGTTTTTTGAAAACTAAAAAAAGAAATGCGAGATTTATAATCCCTCAAATAACAAGCGGTTAAGCCTTTACTTAGTTCAGAGATGTCAAAGTATAGTTAATACTAATAATAATAATATCATAAGGCTTTTAAAATAACAAGCTCTAATGTCAACAGGAGGATTTGATAAAGCACAGTTAAGTTACCTACCCTTTCTCCAGAGCGCGGTCTCTTCTTTGGCCTGCTGGGTACTGTGTCCTCCTTAGGATTGGTGTCTATGGCCCAGTAGGAACCCTGAAGATGGACAAACAGTTTATAATTGACAGAAGCTGCTCTGTTTGTTCATTTCTCCAGTGCTTTCAATTGCTCTGTAGGTTTAGGCTAACTTTCATACCCTTTTTTTTTATCTTTCTGGGATAAGCACTCAAAAAAATCACTTCAAACCAAAATAGAAACACCACAGGAGGCAAAATGGAACTACTTGTAAAATAAATACAAAAATGTACCTTATCCATCAAGCACAAAGGCAGCCATGATAAAAAAGACATCTGACAGAGGATGCAATTATTCATGTGTTCTGACAACTGATCGTACTGTTGGGCAGATAACTAGAAATTACAACCAAAACTCAAAACTGTCTTTGAACATGGTGCTTGAGTAAATGTAATTTGTTGCATCCTCTCTTCTTAGACATCATTATTAATCCCCGGAGGGGAAACTAGTCTGGTGACAAAGATACAAGTAAGACAGGTTACAGTCAACAACTAAGATGTGATGCAACAGGAGGACAAACTAATGCACACTAGGAAAGGTTAGGAGCCTGCCTAGGCGCTAATTTAAAAACAATGTGTTAGGTCATCTGAACCCTCCTGTTATTGACCCATTGTAAATAAAACATATAAAAACAAGTGTTAAACGTATTTTATTGGTATGAAACTTCTTCTGCTTGTCTTAATAGGTATAATCAACATATAAAATGAAAATGGTCCATTTCACATATTTGCAACCTCCCCCTGCATGTTTATATTGCAAAGATACTGTTCGGGTCAATTAAACCCTGAACAGAAGAGGTGTCTCACGTTAATTTATCAACATCACTTCATAAAAAGAAGAGATTTCCAAATGTAAAATAAAATTTAAAAAAATCAATGTCATGTAAAAATAATGTATTTTATATGTAGCTCTTGTACATTAAAAAAAGTTTTAACTTGCATTTTTTATGAAAAAGGAGTGCATTATCCTTATTGAACCATAATCTGTGAGAGGTAAAGAACACCATTGCACTAAATAGTGATTGAAATTGTTAGTAATGGTAAAATTAACCCAGGAACATCACTGCTGTTCCTGAGAAATGAACATAACAGGTGGGTTAACCAGTAAAACAAGCAACACACTGTTTATGAAGTGAAACCTTGAACATCAGCAATGCTTAAAACTATACATGTTAAACAAAATTCACAAATTTATGACAAGAACACATTAGAGTTGGACTGATAAAATTCCCAGGCTGATATATCTGCTGATATTATCTTAAAGCAGATATATCCATATTGGTATGTTCCATATACTGTATGTCTGCTTAGAAGTAACAAGAAATTGCAGTAGAGAAAGGCCAAAGCAGTTCTGAGATCACTTATATCCATTACATGGTCTGTATCGCACAAAGCGACAGTTACAATTAGGCTTTTGTGAATCTTGGTCAGATGTAAAAGTGTGTATCAAGATTGCTTTCAGAACTTATATAGTCATGTAAAAAAAACTCTGTGGATATATCTTCATCAAATTTTTAAAACTCCCAAATATTAATATCAGTATGGGCCTCAAAAATCCAGCATTGGTTAGGCTGCAAACACAACCCATTCAAAAATCACATCTATGGGCACGACTTTCTAAAACTTTGGACTATTTTGCATCTGTAATTGGTCACTAAATGCATATTTTGTGATAACCTTCCAAATGAAGTCTGGCTTCAGTTCTTCTCTTAGTTCCTTCCTCCAGAACCTTCTGTTAAACTGTTTATAGATCCAGCCTTTTAATGAACTATAAATACAAACCCGATTCCAAAAAAGTTGGGACACTGTACAACATGTGAATAAAAACAGAATGCAATGATGTGGAAGGTTGAAATTCCAGTATTTTATTCAGAATAGAATATAGATAACATATCAAATGTTGAAAGTGAGACATTTTGAAATGTCATGCCAAATATTGGCTCATCTTGGATTTCATGGGAGCTACACATTCCAAAAACGTTGGGACAGGTAGCAATAAGAGGCCGGAAAAGTTAAATGTACATATAAGGAACAGCTGGAGGACCAATTTGCATGTTATCAGGTCAATTGGCAACATGATTGGGTATAAAAAGAGCCTCTCAGAGTGGCAGTGTCTCTCAGACGTCAAGATGGGCAGAGGATCACCAATTCCACCAATGCTGCGGCGAAAAATAGTGCAGCAATATCAGAAAGGAGTTTCTCAGAGAAGAATTGCAAAGAGTGTGAAGTTATCATCATCTACAGTGCATAATATCATCCAAAGATTCAGAGAATCTGGAACAATCTCCGTGCGTAAGGGTCAAGGCCGGAAAACCATACTGGATGCCCGTGATCTTCGGGCCCTTAGACGGCACTGCATCACATACAGGAATGCTACTGTAATGGAAATCACAACATGGGCTCAGGAATACTTCCAGAAAACATTGTCGGTGAACACAATCCGCCGTGCCATTCACCGTTGCCGGCTAAAACTTTATAGGTCGAAAAAGAAGCCATATCTAAACATGATCCAGAAGCGCAGGCGTTTTCTCTGGGCCAAGGCTAATTTAAAATGGACTGTGGTAAAGTGGAAAACTGTTCTGTGGTCAGACGAATCGAGATTTGAAGTTCTTTTTGGAAAACTGGGACGCCATGTCATCCGGACTAAAGAGGACAAGGACAACCCAAGTTGTTATCAGCGCTCGATTCAGAAGCCTGCATCTCTGATGGTATGGGGTTGCATGAGTGCGTGTGGCATGGGCAGCTTACACATCTGGAAAGGCACCATCAATGCTGAACGCTATGTCCATGTTCTAGAACAACATATGCTCCCATCCAGACGTCGTCTCTTTCAGGGAAGACCTTGCATCTTCCAACAGGACAATGCCAGACCACATACTGCATCAATTACAACATCATGGCTGCGTAGAAGAAGGATCCGGGTACTGAAATGGCCAGCCTGCAGTCCAGATCTGTCACCCATAGAAAACATTTGGCGCATCATAAAGAGGAAGATGCGACAAAGAAGACCTAAGACAGTTGAGCAACTGGAAGCCTGTATTAGACAAGAATGGGACAACATTCCTATTCCTAAACTTGAGCAACTTGTCTCCTCAGTCCCCAGACGTTTGCAGACTGTGATAAAAAGAAGAGGGGATTCCACACAGTGGTGAACATGGCCTTGTCCCAACTTTTTTGAGATGTGTTGATGCCATGAAATTTAAAATCACCTTATTTTTCCCTTAAAATGATGCATTTTCTCAGTTTGAACATTTGATGTGTCATCTATGTTGTATTCTGAATAAAATATTGAAATTTGAAACTTCCACATCATTGCATTCTGTTTTTATTCACATTTTGTACAGTGTCCCAACTTTTTTGGACTCTGGTTTGTACTGTATCTGAGTTTTATCTTTAAAATGTTGTTGTAAATAATGACCTGGCTGAGTATGATGTTCCTACTTTGCACAGTCATTTTTTTAAATCACATTAAATAATTAGCTAGATTGGAACATATACTATATATCATGTTATTCACATGTTATATTTGTTATCTGTCAGTTTATATCTGTGCCGGTGTCATATTCATCCCACATTTCCATCTGATGCATAAGTATTTCCTCCAAATATGGACGGTATTAAGTCTCTTTTTCTTCTAACTTCTGAGGAATAATACTGTTGAGGGTACTTCAGTCCCCATAATGGGAATAACAAAGTGTCATTAAACAGAAAAAAGTGCAGCCGACAGATCTCCCTCGCATCCAATAAAACCAGTCTACAATATCAGCTGTGTCTTCCATCTAATCAGTTTTCGCTAGGTGAAGTTCTTCTGTGGCGCATGATCCTGCTTCCTTTCCCCAGAACAGCCACTGAAATCCTTTTGATACACAATGCTAAGACAGAGCAGCCTCCGAAATGAACACATACAATGAATGAGGAGGAAATCAACTGCTTTTAGGACCTTCATTTCCTTATGGTCTAAAGGTGCAGATGGATTTCAGGAGGTTCATCTAGGCCACCCACACACATACATACATACACACATGTGGTCTTTCTTTCAACAGTCAAACCCCCCCCCATTCTTGCCTCTTCTCCTCCCCCTGTCTCTCAGTCCCACATCATTGAACAGTACACAGCCAATTAACGTTAGCACATGCATGATTTAGCTTCTCCCCTCTCTCAAAAGCTTCAAATAGAGCATGTACATTCAACTTCTCTACACACATGAACCCACCCCCACACCAGGGTATCGACCACTTCAATCGATGGTGTGAATTAAGGTGCCGGTCAGGTCCAAGTCAGGCTAATCGGGGGAGACGCGCTCTTTGTGTCTTTGCAGACTACAGGCCTCAACTCAAGCCCAAGGATTTTTTTTTTTATTATTTAAACCTTATTCCCCTAATTTATTTTTCAATGGCTCCAAAGTCCCCGCAGCCTGGAGAAGGGCCCTCCTCTACCTCCCACACCCCACCATCCTCACCACTCCTCCCAAACAAAATGAGCAGAGTTTTGAGTGTTCAATGAAAAGCAGTGGCTTGTCAGTTTTTGCAAAAGTGGTGGATTACTTTATGCATTAACCCCATGGTGAGTTGAAATGCAGACTTTTGAGCTTTTATTTAAAAAATGTTGTAAGGACAAGCTTCAGTGATCAGCTGTAATTATATACTTTCCCCATTTGAGCAATTCCTTTGATTCAGCACAAACGAGGACTTGACAAATTGTTGTTATCAATGCGGCGCTGCAGTAGTGGTGGTGGCAACTCTGCTTCCTGACCACAGAAGCAGCAGTGGTGAAACGTACAGTATCTAAAGCTTCCTTCTTCCTAAAGCTCATTGTGTGTGAATATGAAAGAGAGTGAAACTGGGCCTAATAAACCATAACAGATGCGTGAACAGCCTCACATCTGAAGGAGTGTACCCACATATACTTATTATTCATTACTCCCTGTAACACATTATTACTTGGCAGAATCAATATTGGAGCCACAGAAAACAGAGAAAGCAGCATTAGGCATTCAGCACAGCCGGTTATGGAGTTACAAATTGCTTTTAAGTGCAGACACTCAGTGTGTGTGCGAGGCAAAGAAAGAGAACAAGTGAGTATGGGTGTCTTTGGGTACACAAACGTGCACATATGCGGCCTTGTGCCGCACGTGTGCGTGAAATGGAATCGCTATAGCATCTGCCTAATTTGTAAGCTTGCTGAAATAGGTTTGCATTTTTATTGTGTCGCACCAAAATTCATGCTGAGCTTTTCAGTCACACTGCATTGTTCAGGAAATACTTACTTTTCCAGGGTCATCTTTGGAGCGAGGCACTTTGAGAAAACACTTGTTCAAGGACAGATTGTGTCGTATAGAATTCTGCAGGGAGAGACAGACAGACGAGGACAACAGAGGAAGAGAGAAAGGGAGGGAAAGAAAAGAAAGGAGAAAACAAGAATCAGAACAAAAAATGGTTAGAATAACCTAACACTACATCCACTTTTACATGCAAGCAAATTACATTTAGTCTCTTTACTATACTATCAGCTGATTCTTGTGCCAGTCCATGGTATTAATTGGAAGCTATTTCTTCCATATTTTTTTTTCATAAATTTTACATTAGGACGCAGTTTAAAATATTTCTTCTTCACAAAGTTTCATTTTTTCAGGCTTCTCTCTGTCAATTCCTCATTTCCTGTGGAAAAACTAGATTTAGCCTAAAACAATTTGACAAAGGAAAGCACTTTCAGCTGAGTTCAGCTGCTCATACCAATTGTACACATGTAAAGAGAGAGAGGTCAAACAGAGATGCTGTTTCTTCTTAAAGGGACACATGCTGTTTTTTTAAGAACAATACATTCCTTATTGTCTCTGTGTACATCTGAAACAAGCTGCAATGAATCCATATTTTATGTAGATGTTGTATTTATGGTTAAAGCTTTGATTGTTGTTGTTTGTTTGCTCTTGTTTTTTTTGTCTTCTTCTCTAGTTGTTTTTTTTTTTTTGTAGCTGCTCTAGTAAAAATGCTGGTGTAGTCTGTTTCTTCCTTTTTAATCCTGCTAGCTATCACTAATGAAACTACCCACCTTGCCTGCAGAAGCTGTTTTCAGGAGGTGCACATGAACTCCCCCTACCATGGAGTCTCCATGCTGAATCTGTTGAAGCCCTGATAATATCAGCTAAAGTTTCAACAAGTCTTGCTCTGGACCACTGTGTTGACCATTAGTGAAAGCACTGCACAGTCAGCAGAGCAGTCTTCTACATTCCACTGCTTACTTAATATTGGAAAAAAAATGCTACACAAGTTACAGACACAGTTACACAAGAATGAAATGTGAGCCATTATAGCACAGATGTAGACAGCTGTATAGATTAAAACTGAAGCAAATCTGTTCCATCAGACACACCTGAGGCAGACGACTGAAAAAGGTGCTGAAAATGCATCCAGTGTAGACAGAGAGAACAATCTCACAGCACTTTGAGGGGGGGCTGTGAGTGTCTGTCTGGGTTTGAACGGATTTTTAAAAATGTAATGCGGGCGTGCTCAGGCTAAAACTGGGTGTTAAACTGGGCTTCGTGAATTCTCGGTCAGTTTTAAAGCATAGAACAAGTTTTGGCCTTAAGAGAAGGTGGTATTTCTACAATTTGTTACACTTCCTATTATTTGTGTGTGTATTGTGTACATGAGAGAGGAGTAAGAGAGAGAGGCTAACCTGACATGAACCTGTTCTTCCTTCAGGCTCCTGTTCTCCACTCGTCTGCTGCTGCTAATTAATACCACTGGGGAGGAGGAGGGGAGAAGACAGAGGGATGGGTGGAATTTTTCCTCTCCTTCTCCTGGGCTCTCATTGCTCAACACGGGCTTTGTTTCTCCAACAAAAATTACCTTCTCTCTGTCTCTAGCATACAGTAACAGCCTGGTCAACCTCTGCCTCGCTCTGCTCCTCCTGCAGAAACACTGCTGCGGTCTTTGGCTGTTCTGCTTAGTGGGTCATTGGCTCCTTGCAGCCATCCATCATAGAAGTGCATGACAGTCAGGTGACAAAAAAAAAAGGCAAGGAGGACTGCCACTAGCTTGGCACACATAGGCAACCATCTGTTCCAAAAGTTTCCTGTGGGAGGTGGAGGTGGATGAACACAGGGCCCACCCATGACTTCATCAGCCAGTCTAACTTGGCTAACCTTTACCTGCTGGTTGTTTATTTGCACTGTATTTTTATATTACCCAGGCCCTTCTTGCACACTTGTGCACTATATGCAACAATGCAATATATTTCAGTCTTTATACTTTTCATATTCAGGCATTTATATGCATTCTTTGTTGTGGCCGAACAGTGCACCAAAAGGTTACCAATGCTCACATTAAAAATCTCTTACTGGTGACACATTGTGCTGTTGTCCCATTACAGTATTATTCCTAGTATGGTTTAGGGTACAGGAAGCTTATTTACCTCATAAATAAGTAAGTCTCCTACAACTGGTGATCAACATGTAGACAGCACACCACGTGCTTAATGCTTTTACTAGCTGATTTACAGTAATATTGAATAATGCATCTTCCTACCATGTTCGTGTGTAATGCCATTCAACAATTCCACTGGCTCATAAATTTTACACTAGATAACATGCTAAAAATGTATATAATTAATTATATTAGCTGAATTCTGCATATGTATGATACTGTTTGCAACGTAGTACCACTTTATTTTTCATAACATAAACAGTGAACCAATTTAACACAGCCTTAAGTTCTGTTAACATTAACATCAATAAATACAAATACATGTTTCACTACTCAAGGGATTGAAGTAATTCGATCAATGCCATAAAAGTATCGAAGTTCGATACCCCGCACAAATAATATAATATAAGCAGAAGGCCACGAGTCTACAATGCGAGGCTGTCTAGAGAGAGCAATGCTCTGGGCTAAATGCTAACATGATCACAGTGGCAATGCTAGCATACTGATGTTCAACAGGTATAAATTAACAGTTGTCAATAGTTCATAAACCAAAGCAATGGGCAAATCAGAATTCTGACCTGATGATGGCGCTATAAATGACAAAGATCAGCAAAGTTATTGTAGTTCATTCTAAAGGAGTCAGGCACATCTGTGCCAACTTTCATGATAATCCATCCTATAGTTGTTGAGATACTTCAGTTTGTAATGGATTGTTCAACACTGCATTAGTGTAACTAAAAATAGAATTATCGTATGTGTCAGAATATGGGATTGTGGGTAGTGTATTGTCATGACATAGCTCATCTTTGTGTTTCCTAAATCCAGTGGTGTCCTTCAGGGAAATAAAAAATAAAATCTTTTTAAATGCTCCTTTCTCCAACCACCAACTGGCACCCACAAAATACTGTCAGCATTACATGTAAATTATCCACTATGTATGTCTATTTTTTTCTATTTATGGCTATAATTATAGTGAAACTTGGTTGTGTCAGTGCCACCCAGCCTATATATAATCATAAACAATTACAGTTTTATCTGCTTCATTTAAATTTATTGTAGTACTTTCAGTATGATCACTTTTACTATGAACATTATGACCATGTACTGCAGGGAGCCTGCATAGCATGAAGTTCATACACCACCCATGCACATGAACACACACACATTCCCAAAAGGTCAATAACACATAAAACATCCGGGGCCCGTTTCAAGAAGGAGGTTTAACAAACTCAGAGTTCAAACCCGAACTCTGAGTTGACTTACACAGAGTTGGAAAACTTGGAGTTTTCGGTTTCAGAACAGCTGAAAAGAGTTGGTTTAATCAACTCTGAGTAGGTTGACTCAGAGTTAGGCGCGTGCAGCGCGACTATAAAAAGCCCTGAACAATGGAGTGAAGACATTACGAGTCACCATGGCAACAGGACCAAGCAAAAATAGGTCTGC
>NW_018127886.1:5605618-5610625 GCF_001952655.1 Monopterus albus | reverse complement strand
TTCCAAACTATTCTACATACTGTGGCCTTACTAATGTGCTCTGCATCCCCGATGTTATAAAGAAAACTACCGTTTGCAACAAATCGTAACGCAACACAAAGCATCTGCTCAGATGTAAGAGCACGGCCACGATGGGTGATGTGTCTGATGTATGGGTGGATAAGATTATTGATATATGTTATGGACTCTCTAGAAAAATGGTACCGCTCAAATAAAAATACATGGGGATATGACAAAAAATCAACTCTTGGCCTTAAAATCCTCTCCCGACGTAAATTCAATTCCCTGTGAATTAATACAGCCTACTCATCTACAGGATCCTCTATAAATGGACATGCCATTTTGGTCTCTGCGTGACGGAAACATGTGCAATCTATGAATGTACTGAAAGATTAAATGAGGTAGGCCTATTTAAACACCTTTCACTTTAAAAAGGGGCGGAAACCGGAGGAAACTCTGGGTTTCCCGAACAAAACCTGCTCCCAACCAGGTTAGGTTCACAGAATAAGTTGCCATAGTAACTGACTCTGAGTTTAGATTACCTCTCTTTTTGAAACGGGTTTAACTTACTCCGCTTTCACGGGTTTAAGTTACCTCCGTTTCTGGAACCGAAAACTCCGAGTTTTCCTCATTTCGGGGTTAACAAACTCAGAGTTTCAACAAAACCTCCTTCTTAAAACGGGCCCCAGAACTGGATTGAGTGTTTATTTTGAACAAACAGTAAAGTTGATGAGGTATCACATCAAATAATGTGCTACTGTATTGTTTTCAATGTAATACCGGGCACAGATGATTCACCAATCACTATTTTCAGTTTTAATTTTGATTTTACATACAGTCCCAACATTTTCTGACTTGGGATTGTATTCTCTTGTCAATAAAAAGCTGGACATAAAGAAATGAATTCTCCCACAATTCCCATGCCTTTTTTCCTACATGCTATGGAAACAGAAATCTCCCTCACTGAACGGGGGAAAGTCATCATCAGTAAATGTACTGATTAGGAGAACTGTGAAGTAAGATAATGAGATTCACTGGTGTGTCCTCCCACTCGTCACCCTGCCTGACTAATGAGCTTACTGGGCCAGGCTGGGGCCATGCCATCCTTGCCCAGGAGCTGATGGTCATAAGCATGCTCTGTGTGTGTTTGTGTGAAATGTAGGAAGGACCAAGCTGAAGTCTACTGGTTTAGCCCCATAACTATAACATGAACAGTTATATACACCACAAAAACACTCACTGTAGGTAAATCAGCATGGTAGTGTAGCAGTGTTTGACTAAGACTATGCATGGGGATATGTATGCATGAATTCACTGAGTGCAGATTAGAATTCACCTGAATCCATTATTTTTACAAGCTAATGTACATGTACACTTCCCCTAATGCCTCTTCATTTTACAGGCAATTTTTAGATACTGGAAATTAAATGCTATGTGATAAAAAAAAATAAGGGCAAACAACAGTTTCTACAGTTATTATTAGAAATATGAGGCTGTGTGCATGCATGTGAGGTATATAGCGTTTATGTGCGAGCAGATGCTGCTGATGCTGCTGCTTAACGTAGGGTCCTGGATTCAAAGGGGTTAGTTATATAAGGCGGACTTCATAAGCATGGATGACTTTTTGACAAAATGCAATGTGATATAACGTGACATGTGACAAAAAGTCAGGTTTTGGAAACGTGCTTTTGGGTGGAAAGGAAAGACAGAGAAAGCGAGTGTAAACCTGTGTGTGTGCTACTGACAGAACTGGCTGAAGAGTTTAATGTATGTGCATTTGTGGACATGAAGTAGGGTGCAGGATAGCTACTGGTGGTAAGCTGTGCGTCTATGTTTGCGTAGATATGCCAGGTCGCACGGAGAAGACTGAAGTTACATAAGCCTGTGGGATTGGAAGATCTGGGTCATGGCAGCTGGGTTAAATACAAAGGAGCAACGTAACATTGCATTTCCCCTAAACTGAATCACAAAGTCTTGGAAAGTGCTGTTTCACAATAGAGGCAACAACCTTTTACCAAAACAAGGCTGACTGAAGTTTGAAGCAGGGTGCAGTGGAGGACATACAGTAGGCTACAGACCAGATGGAACAGAGTTGCACAGCAGATGCAGGTACCTTCTTCAGTGAACTCTTTCTCACCTGGACAAAGCAGGCAGCACTATGAGGATTATGTGCTTTGATTTCTCCTTTAACACAACCTGTTCTGCTGACAGAGAAGCTCCAGACGATGCAGGTAGAGAAAACGCCTCCACAGACAGACCACAGTTGTGGTCCACAGACTGCGGGGATGTGTGTCAGGATGAGTGGTCAGCAGCATAAGCTGCATAAAATGCTGAACATTATGGAGAACTACTCACATCTCGTCCACAACCCACTGGTCAAACTTGTGTATATTGCTATTGAAAGTCTCCAAACCAGCTACTGTAACAAAGGAATTTCCCCATGGGGATAAATGAAGTATCTATCTATGTAGCCGAGGATTTGGAGATGGCATTTAAAATATTAGGTACAAGTTTTGAGGTAGCACATGAAAGGAATATGTGTGCATAAAGGACAGAAAAAAAATTAAACAAGTGTCAGTGCACTGTTGTGTGAAATCCAACCTTCGGGGTTATTGTGGTTTTTGAGATGAGCGAGCTTCATTAGCAGGGGAAAACAAACTGTACATCTTTAAGTTCTTGTTTGAAAATAAATTCACAAATTTGGCTTGGCCAGCTGAAAAAGAAAAGCCCAGGAGAGTCTACTTTGCAATGTAAGAAAGGGACCCTTCATTTCTGTGGTTGTGTAAATCCTGCTGGAACAGCTGCTCAGCTGTGTGTCTGCAGGGAGACTGGAGGTCAAAGGCCAAAAGGTTTGCTGCTGAGGGTATTAACTAGAGGTGTGACGATACACTGAGCTCATGAGACGAGACATTCGCAAGAACAAGACGAAACGGTATTTTTAAACTATTTTAAGAACTGTTTAATGACAAAATATATGACTGGAAAAATAGTCTTTTATTTGACTTAACGTCACAAAATACAAAATAATGTAGGTGCATTTTGAAATGTTTTAACTAATCATCTTGTAATGAATGTCACTTCTACTTTCTGAGTATGAATCATCATATGCAGGAAAAGACAACAATATGTAAGCATTGTAAAAGGTTCTGCCACAAACTCAACTGGCTTCTCTCCTGTATGATTTCACGAGTCTCCTCAGACTTTATAACTGTGCATGAGCTTCTAACTTCTAACTGAAGCTGTGTGTGACCTTCTATGCTCTCTTCACCCTCACCGCACCGCACTGCAACGCACCACACCGAATGATGACACCAATCACATACAGTAGAGTAAGTAACTGCTATGACCCTGTGGTCATAAAATCTGACAGGTCACAGATTTCAGTGCAACACTGGCTGTTCTGTTATGTACGGATATCGCGAGACAGCTTTTGCCTCGACAAGAAATATCATGTTTTAATATCGAACGATCTTGTGTCACGAGATCTCATCACACCCCTGGTATTAACCTATGGAGGACCAATGCAGTGTTAGGTACACACATAAAAGCACACCCACACGGAAGCATTCAGGAGAGTCTCTCCCATGCCCTTCAGGATGAATGTATTGCAGAGCCCACAGCCAGAGTGAACGACAGAGAAAAGGAATGTATAGCAGGAGGAGATATTTAGAGAGAAGAGCAATAAAACAGATTATATTAACTTTCAGCTGAACCCACACGGTGCATAAGGAGAGGGTAACATGTTGCAAAGTTTGAAGGTAAGGCAGAGGATAAGGAGCTTGGAGGGAGGGTGCAAGAGGCACAGGTTGGAAGAGGAAGTGTGGGGGTACATGCACATATGGACACGTGTCTTAGATGTGAAAGTCTCCTGGGTTCTGAGCATCACTGAGACACCTTATTATACCCTGATGGTGACGGAGTGACAGACGCTCTGTGAGAATGCAGGATTGAATACAAGTCACTACTTCAAACCCCATCTAATACATATTCATTTCATTTGATGGACCCATCCCCCGCCCTCTCCACTTCCTCACCGAACTGTTTCACACAAGTCATCCATAAGATGAGAGGCGTGTGCGTGACAGTGCAGTGTTGGTTTATACACTGGTGTGTGTGCAGTTGTGTCTGTTTCAGTGCTCAGTATGCTTTGCTCGTGCATGGACTTGCACATAAGTGTGCAAGTAGGCGCTGTGTGTGCCTCTGTACATGTGACTTCGAGTAGTTATGTACACACCTGTTCATCTGTGGGAATATGTGTGTATATATGCGTGCACGTTTTACAGCACAAGTGTGACAAAATCAGCTCGCAGATACAGTATGTTTATGTGATGCAGAGAGCAAGGCCATGAGTGACTGTGCAGACGTGTGCGTGCGTGAGACATCTCAGATAGGTTGGAAGTAGGGTTGCTGCTGCCTCTGGGGATCTAGTAAGAAACTCTAAAAACTTTAAAAAAGAATATACTAAAATGCAGAGTATAATTTCAGCCAACAGGCCCTGCTACAGTAAAATGCGTCTACATTTTTGTCTTAGGAACCTTAAAAGCCGGGCCACTGTCACTGTTGGGGAGTAACTTCTACAGTAATTTCATTACAAAATAAACTGTAATTAGTTACTGAGAAAAAAACATGTCATTAAAATAGTTACTAATCAAAATGTTTGTGATAACAAAGGGGTTACATCTGAATATATGCTTTTCAGTAAAATGCTTAGAACATGGAGTACTGTAGGGATGACGTATTTCTGTAGGCCAACCCGGAAGTTAGCTTCACCCTGCTAGTCTCATTTAGCCACTTGCTAGCAGCAATCTTTTGTAAGACATGTAAAAGCATTAAAGATCATGAGTGGGTATTTTATTTCATACAACAAAACATGAAAATGAACAGACCATGTGTTAACCTCAGGCATCTAACCAAAAACCCATTCAAAAAAACTCACTGAATTCAGAGCGAGGGATGTGGAAGTGCATAAATGCTAAGTCAGTCCCAGGTTTTAGGACTCACTATAAC
>NW_018127886.1:5566202-5605567 GCF_001952655.1 Monopterus albus | reverse complement strand
AGCAGTGCAAAAAAAACACACTGGGACAAATTTAAATGCAACACCATCAAGGCTAAGATGGTTTAAAGGAGCTGTCTCTGCAGCTACATAGATAGGCTCCATTAATTTGGCAGCATGTGTTACATTTTGAACGTTGCTTTTAATTGTTTCTCTTGTTTGACTCTGCACCGCCTCTCTTCGCCCAGTCAAATCAATCTGCAGCGCTATAATCAGTCTGCCATGCTTGGCTGCAACCAGCTGACAATGCCAAGTGTCACCAGACAAGAATGCTTTTCATTGTAGGAAATTCAACAGTACTTTCCTGATGAAATCAGAAAAGGCCTCTAACATTACTGTGCAGTGTGAAGCACAGTCCTGCATGGGTCCAATTTTGAAAATCAGCACCCACTCCACACCTGGAAAGCTCCGCATCTGACCCGACCCCCTGAGTTATTTCTAAATGAAATCCAGACCTAATAGACTTTAAGCTACATAGTAACTTACTTTAAAGTGCTTGAGAGTTGTGTTCTTGGAAAGGTATCTGTGGATGGACACAGCACCTGGGCAGCTACTCCCTTAGTGAGGAAGTGCCTAGCTTGTGGCTATCAAACAAACGCTAACACTTTTTGGCACTATTTACAAGGACAACATTGTTCTCAGTGTCTGTAACCACAATGAATTTCTCCCATACAACCAACTTGGCCTTCAGTGATGTACTGTCCACAGCTTTGTATTCATCACCGGCTATTTTCACTTTTAGATTGTCCATTTGACACACTGACCACTGCGAGATGAGGAGTCAAAGGTTGTGCCATAGGCCTTCACAGTAAATGTACTGGTTATTTAGGCTTGATAAAATTATGCTGGATTAGATGTTTAAAAGAAGCTGCACCTTTATTTATTTATTTGTTTATTCCACTTGCTACCCGCCTGCATTTAGTCTATTTTTTACCCGTGCTCGTACCAGTGAATAATCATAAACATTTTTTTGTTTTTACCCCTTTTGCATTTTAAAATGCAGTTTAGCTCTATATTTTGCTCAGTTCCCATCCAGTAGGCTGCATATTTTTATGAAGTTTCAGCTTTATTTCCCACTCTAAAACATTTTCTTAAAAAAGTAATCAAATGTAATAAGTGACTTTACATTAATGAAGTGATTACAATAGTCACATTACTCATTACATTTTTAATCAAGGTAACTAGTAATCTGTAACCAACGCTGGTCACATAAGATGAGCCAAGACATGAAATCATGTGTTTCCACTGCGTCCTCACAGATGGGATACCGAGCCACACCGTTGTGACGCTGGCAAACCTTTGATGGCCAACCCCCTTAAACATCATGTACCTTGCTTGGAAAAAGCCATTTTTACTCATCTCAGTACTGTCATAGCTTCTAACTAAATCTCTGTTCTGTCTGCCTTATGTTTCTGTTTACTAATAGATTTCAGTTGCATCACAGCTGTGTTAAGCTACTGCTGGTGCAACCCAAACATTTCCTACAGCTGCTGTTTCACATTAAAAGCTTTCCATCATCACGCCAGGAGCAGCTATAGGAAATGTTCAGGTTGCAGCAGCAGGAACAGACGGTGTTTATCAGCGAGTTAGCTGAGCTTCGTTAGCGGTGCCATTCTACAGTAAAAAGTCCAAGCAGGAACAGACACAGTGAGCTGTTCAATAAAGAAGTGTCTCTTAAGAGCAAATGAAAAAAGCCCTGCAGCAAAAACTGTGCAGATGGCTGTACTAGTAGAGAGGCATGTTGTTAGGTAAGACAATGATATATGATCCAGCAATTTCAGATTTAGTTTAACACACTAATGTCGTCGTTCATCAGACACCAAAACACACAATGTTTTCTAATAGAGTTATCCGAGTGGCAGTTATTTTCTTTCTCATCATGACAATCATGAGACAAAACCTACTCCGTTCATGTTACAAGGTAATCCACCAAAAATGTGCACTTGCTTTGTATGTGACTGGATATTGAAGCGCCTTGCCAGGCAGCAGTTGATCCGGTTTCATCCAAATGACTAAGAGGGCTGCGTTTTTTCACACATGGGCTACTCATTTTCTACAAACCAGCACACCTCCAACACGTCAGCAAGGTAAACGAATTCCTTTACCTTGTCATGCTATGAAACATTCACAGTGCCAGTATGGCTTAGCTGGACCCAGTTGATCACAGCTCAGCTCAGCAAAACAACTACCTTCACGAACAAAAAAATTAAATACAAATCATGAGCAGTTCAAGCAAAGAGGGTTAGTCCTGTAACAGACTCGAATAGTTCTCAGAGGCCTGAAAAGGTCAAACATGTGGCCCTCCCTACTGGTCCTGACCAAATATCAGAACTGACTAATTACCAAGCTCCCTGTGTCAAATCAAGATGTTTCATCTCACAACTGATTTAGAAATCCTTTCATCTTTTTAAATATAATGTTTCAAAAATAACACAAAGACCAAACTAAGTTGCAAGGCACCAAGAGGTCACGGTGGCACATTTCCTGCTGCTGCTTGTGTCGAGCAGAGCGCTGTGGTGCAGTGACAGCTTCTGTCAGCGGCTTTCCAGGAGAGTAGGCGAGTGAGCAGGGAGAGAGGGAAGGAGGACAGCCAGGAAGAAGTGCTCTGGGTGTACTCCGCATCCCAGTAATGTTTGACAGCTTGCTTTTTCTGTTGTTTCTCTTGCTTGATGAACTGAAGACAATTCTGCAACGGGTTTCTGAGCTTAGCTGTGTTAAGCCGTTCTGGAGTGTGCTTGGCTCATAACTGCCAAAACTGCACTGGTTAGCCACTAGGTAGAGACAAAATCCACAGTAAGCCATCTAAATCTGAAACCACATTTTCCTCTCAATTTTGTAGTTTTAATCGCACAGAAACTTAGCTTTAAAAAAAAACAAAAAAAAAAAACTACCGTATGACTTAAGCCTGTTCAGACCCGAGCCAGGACTACGTGAACGTAAAGTTAAGAAACCCTCTCTAACCCCCTCTGTGATTAAAATGTCTATAGCCGATCAAATTATAGAGGTGTTCTCATTAATGTGTATAACGTCACATGACCTTGCAAAAATAGTCAGTGACTCGGTAGCAACGCAGGAGCTGCTACTGCAGTTAGTTAGTTAACATTTAGGCACGGTGATCAAACCTCTGTTGAACCAGCTCAGTGTTCTGATTACAGAATTTACAAAATATGTAAGGGAGAACACAAACTGTGAGCTCTGAGGTTTACCAACTGAGATTCAGCAATGCAGCCACACTGCTTCTGGCCCTCTCCTTCACTGATATTGGCTGTGGTGCACAATTTGGTTATTTGCTGACCTTAAAAGGGACAGAGCGGAGGAGATCTATAAAGTTTTTCCTTGTTTGGAATGTTTCAATGGGGACAGAGATCTCTACAGCAGTAAACATGTGCTAGTGTGGAGACACATTGTTTTTCACCTGTGAACGGTTTTCAGATGTCTCCATTTCAGTCTGGATGCACTGCAGTCGTGGAAAAGGATAACTAGGTGGTTTCATGCTAAAGCGTACACCCAGTAATACAGTGCATGTTTGACTGCAATGAAGGTGCTTAGAGCACACTGCAAAACTGTTACTTCGACTTTGTCAAACCGGACAAAATATCTACAGTCTCCTATTCATGTTATTTGACAAAGCATCGGCCCATGTCTCCTTGTGGGATACAAACCCAGGGAGTAGCGAATAAGCTCATTCTGCGGTATAATTGTTGCATTCCAGAGTGCTAGGAAAACCAGCCTTAAGCCTATTATTAGCCATATGGAGAGTGCTACAGGCCTGGCTGGTTCCAAAGGGAAATACAGTGCTGGATGGGTGCCAAATCCTCAAGGAGATAGCAAGAGAAATTCCACACTTTTAATTAAGAATTTAATAGTGAGACTGCCATTAGTGATTACTATATAATTAAAAGCTTTAGTAGTGTTTCACATACAAGTACAATATGTATATACTGTATGTGTGTATATCTGTATTTTTCTTCAATACAAAACCAATAAATCATAGGAAATGACTTATAGCTATGGACACCCCACGGCCACAAACACTGTTTATTTCCCAGTCTGGCAGAAGTTAAAGGTGAACTAATGAGAGAATTACGCAGCACCACATTTGTATTTTTAATATATACTGTTGGGTTTAAGGACAAATTGAGAATCTAGCTGTTATTTGTAGCCACACACACACACACACACACACACACACACACACACATACGATAAAAATATAAATATGTAATTTCATTTGGTTAATCAATATTTTCATATTCCAGTTGTGAAAAAGTAACTCAAAGTCCCTGCAAGTTTGGCTTTAAAGCTGAAGTATTTCTCTACAACATTACAGATTCATTTTTTTATCTTTAGATATCAAACTCCAACACATATGTTTATCTGCCTTATCAAGACCGTATGGTTTTATCAAATCTGACTGACAGTGTCCAAACAACCCAGTTGTGATACTATTGAGAGATGTTTTGGGGTGGATGAGACAAGGGTTACATTATGGCAAAAGAATCATTTTATATATGTGAACTCTGAACAACAGGGGCTAAAATTTCTGTGACTAAATTTGGGATTTTGTTTCTCAAAGGTTACTTGTATTACCTATCATCTATCAGCTACGATAGCAAAGTATCAAAATGAAATCAAGTCTTTAGTTAGAGTGAAGGTTTAATCTGAATCAGTAGGGAGACCTGTCCACAGACATGCACCTGGACAGCAGGGTGGTCCAACATGACATGTAAACTGGAAATGCTGAGGAACATGTAACAACTACTGAGTGACAAGGGGACACACTCACTACCAGAGGTGAGAAGCATGAAAACAAACAGAAGGGTATGGCATTTTCCCAGTCATCACAATCAGACTCTTTAAAAATGACTGAAAAATACAGACAAAAGCACACTCAGGCATACACACACACAAGCTGTACACACAACATATCACCTTGTGCACTGTTAAAATTCCAGTTGTGCTCATGAGACACAAGTTCAGGAGCCTCAGTGCAGCTACAGACACATAATGACTCCCAGCAGCCAATGACAACAGCCTTCCTCCCCATACAATGTACACTTGACACTGTGCACCGACCTCCGCTGCACTCAGTCGCAGCTCTCCCACAGAGGAGGCAGGAGAGATGGAAGCCAGAATAATGGGCCAGCGGTGATTCATAAAAGGTGATTGTCTATGACATGTGGTGTTCAGCCAAAGGCCAAAGGCCATCGCGGTGGTGTTGCCCTTTACAACGTCACATTAGGCCTCGCTAATTCGCAGGCAATTAGCTTGGCTTCATGGGCGCTAGCCTGAGGCGATGGGTTTAGCAAGAGAGCAGGTGAGTCAGCACAGACTGCAACAAGCCATGTGGTGAAGGTACAAGTCTAGACTGCATTTCTCAAATGGAAAATAATGGGAAGGCCTTCACATGTCACTAATAATGTAACGGTGAGATGAGCTTTAAACGTGCAGAATCTCCCAACATTGTATTTAGCATGAACAGAACAGCACAGCATGGTCTGTTACATCATCAGGACAAGTCAGTACAAAAACAAGCTATAGCTTAACAAATGACAAAACATTCGACACTAAACAGAGAATACTGTCGGGCAGGTGTTGAAGGATGGCTTTTAGAGTAAGATCCTGACCGCTCTTGGAATAAATAAATAAATAAAATGCATTCTGATTTCATTCCAGATGACTCACTGTGACAAAATGACAAATAAGAGACAAAGACAGAAAACAAGAAAGAGAAACCCCTGTGTGGCTTTGGTCTCTTGCTGTGTATCATTATAGTGGAGGGACACGTGGGTGTGAAAGGGCAGCAAGGGGGCTGCAAAGGGCATGGGGCAATAGGGTGGCGCATAGTGTAGGCTGCAGGCTGAAAGAGGGGGAGGTACAGTACAAATATAAGGGAGATACAAAATAACACTAGACTGACGCAGCCTGATGCAAACAGATTTGCATTTCACTCCAGTTCCAGTATACAGTACTGTCTCTAGTCCAACTGATTTCCTTTCTCTAAAAACTAAGCATGCTACAATGCATGTTACACAAGATGAATCTAGAGGTGTGACTGAGCTCCATAAACAGAATATCTTATGCATGCTATTTAATTTTGTGACTTTTCTTTTTGTAAACTTCCTGCACAGCCCCAGAGGAAACTTCTCATCATTACTTCTCAGATGAAAAGAGCTCCTCATATTCATTTCCAGCTAAAACAAAAAAAAAAATTTCTCATGACCTTGAAAAGCTATGCGATTATGACAGCTAACTAGACTGGCCGTATAATGCATCTGAAAGTGTGGACGTGCGTGCGTGTCTCTGTGTTTGTGTGTAGACACAATGCACGCTTAAGTAAGCTCATGGTGTTCGACCAGTCTACGTATTTGTGTGATTGCTGAGGATGAAAGCTGATGAATGTGCGTGTGCTGTAGGTGCGTATGACTGTGTGTTGTCCTGGTTTCAACTCTGCTGTTCCTGCGCTCTCACATTATCATACAGAGCAGACAGAGTTCGTGTGCTGGGTAGTAAAACTCTCCTCTGCTCTCTGACAGTCTCCTCTCCCTCCTCCCCCCGCCTCCCCCAACCCCATACCCTCTCCCGCTGAGCTCCCCGTGCGTAATCTGTAGACTGCACACGTACACTGCCTACCTGAGCGGGAGTCTCTCTGTGGGTGTACAAGCCCGCGTGAGTGTGCACACATGTGTGGCAGAGGATGAAGGAGACAGCATGGACCATGAATGAGGCGTTTTGTGAAAGCTCAAGCGTCCGCCTTGACTTGGTACATTCAGAAAACGTGCATTTCAAACTGCGCACTTGCGACGCGTGCATGTATGAGTCGACAATATCTGCAGAACGTGGCAGACGGGCAATTTCTGCGTATGTGTCCCAGTGTGCCCAGCTAACAGCAATCACCTGAACTGGAATGAACCGAACTTATGTAACTTTCCCTGTGATGGCCATGCCTCCTGTGCATCCTTTTCCCAAATATTAACACAGCATTGTAACCAGTGGTTTACACTGAATAACTGCAAAGTGCTAATTTGTTACTTTAAATGTTTCTAAAATGTCAGTTCATACACAGGTCAGTGGTTGTGGAAATGTTCCTTCTCCAAAGATCTGCGTAAGACTCTTTATGGAAGAAGAAAAGACAAACTGCATTAGCTCTTTGTTTGAATATCTTAGAGTTTCACAATGGTTCCTTAAAAAAATATGTGCAGTCAAAAAATATATATACTGACAAATAAAAGAATAATGAGCACTGTTTATATGACCCTGACATACAGCAAGTGGAAAGCAACATAACTTTGGGCAACCAACTCTCTGCACTGATATCGCAGACAAATGCCAGAACATGTAAAAATAAAACCACAATGCTGTCAGTATAGTGCTTTAATGATGCTACTAGAATGCAGCCACACACACACAAATCAATGAATCTAGAGATGTAATTATGGGATACTAAAACATCCTGGCAACCAAATACAACCAGCAGAAGCCTGAATGGTCTCAGTAACCCCTATCCTCTCTTTCTTCGAACAAAAAAACTAATTGACTGAATCCTACATGCAGGTAAGAAGCTCTGCCAACACAACCTGGCTTGTATCATAACCTTTTTGTCTCCATTTCTGGCATGCATCTCTGCTCAGGGAATAGTGTGTTGAAGATTATAGATGGGGAACAAACACAGGTTAGTGAAAGGGAAAGAAGAAGAGAGGAGTCGGTGACTAAGAGAGTGAAGGAGAGGGTGTGTGTGTGGGGGGGGGGGTAGTGCAAGTGCTTGGGAGATGAAGATGGAAAGTGAAAGAGAGAGAAATAATGAGAGAAGAAGAAAAATGTTCCCGCTCTCAGAGAGATGAATTGGTTGATAGTTTGCAGACAGCCTTTTCAACGTGTCAGTGGAAGGACTATATCCATCCCCTTCTTCACTAATAAGGTAGAGAATCCCCAAGACACATCCATAGGGATCTTTTCATTTGTCTCCAATAACACAGCCACCTTTCTGCTCATATTAGCCAGGATTTGCATAGCTACATTTACATAAGGATTTAATAATGTCATTTGAATGAGACGAAATGCACCTGTCAATCATTCCTGGTTCACTAAAAGGTTTCTGTGCTGTTGGAGGCAACTGCTGGATCAGATTCTTTTCATTTTGAGCACTTGCAGGAGGTTTGGGGTTTGATAGCATTTTGTCAAATTTAAATCCAGTATCAAATGTGATTTCTTTTAAATCCCTTGTCAAATCTAAGATTATCCTTCACCGTTTGTAAATTATAAATATCTTGGCTAAACTCAAAGACTGTAATCACCTTTTGTTGGGTGAGGAAGTAGAAGCACTACAAGTAGCTATGCCTGAAAATTAGACAACCACAATTAAACATAACAACGTTATCTTTCACCTACTTAGCTTTGCTCCTTATTTTTCCTGTGCTACTTGCTCCAAAACTGGAGGTCCTGATTCAAAAGTAATAAGTTAATAAGTCTCAATTTATGTTATGGCATGCATGTGAAAGTATAACTGGCTACCAGACCAGGTTAATTTGGAATCTGTTCAAATCTGTCGAGTCTCTGTTCCTCAGAACCACGTGGAGCCATAAAGAGTTTTAATCCCAGCTACTGAAACTGATGTCAATTAATGATTTTAGCTTGGGAGTAATTCAAGCTTTGTGCAACATTAGCGTTTTGTGGCACATCAGCAGTAATCAGAGCGTTCCACTGGTTTTAGCTAACACTAGCTTTGGACTGGAGGCTGCATTTTGTACAGCTTGTTGCAACCAGGCATCTGTAGGAAGGACAGGACAGGAGGGCAAAGAGCAATAAGGAGTGGTTTCTGGTGTGAGTTTGTTTTGAGTCTCATTTGACCTTCTAGCAGCTGAAAAGAAATTCAGTGTCTTTAAGTTAAAGAATGCTAATTAGTTCTATGTGATAAATGAACAGTCTCTGATGTTTGTCAGTAAAACGAAAATGAAAGAGTGACACTCAACACTAGCCAAAAAAGGGGGAGCCAGCTACCTGGATGTCTTCTACTTACTCTTTTATTACATAACATAGAGAGGATATATTAAAAATGTGTGAATAAGACAGCCTTGAGTGCTTAGCCAATACAGATGTTTTGTTCTCTGAACTCCAACATAATGAGGAAGATCAAAAATCATGGTTTGCCTCTCGTTTTGTCTTACCTTCCAGCCACTGCCTGCCTCTCGATAGTAGGGGAAGTTGTCACATATCCACTGGTAGATCTCACTAAGGGTCATCCGTTTGCGCGGTGAGCCATTGATGGCAAAGGTGATGAGACTGGCGTAGCTGTAGGGTGGTTTACCATCTCTGTGCTGTGCAGCTTCTTCCTGGTCCAGCGTTGTTCCTGGATCCAGATGGGCAATTTTCTTGGCAGGGCCGTGCCCGGGATGGTGAGTGTGGTGGTGGTGTACGTGGTGGTGGTGTCCTGTGCCTGCCTTCTGGATGGCTGCCCTCATGCTGAGCTGGGGCAGCCAGTCCATTGATGTCAGGCTACTCTCCAGCTCAGAGGTCATGGTGCTTTGAAGGTCAAGGTGTCAAAAGGAAACGTTGAGAGGTTCAGCGAGGTTGCCTATAAAGGATTTCCTGTTGGCTCACTGAATGGGTGCTGTGCAGCAGCTTTGGCTCAAGTCTGCAAAAGCAGGAGGTTTGTTTACTATGCCTGTTCGCCTCCTTTAGCTACAGCAGAAAGCACACGTTGGCAGAGAGACAGAGATGTTGACTTGCACATTATTTTCTACATACAAATAGCTTTTGTATAATGGAAAACTGAATATTTTGGCATGTTCATTACTTGGCCTTTAACACTACATTTAAATATGACTGGCAATGTGAGCTATGGATAAGAAAAAACTTTACACAAACTGTTGTAGTCCATTAATTACACAGTGAGAAGAAAACAGTATGTGGGACTAGGTATAACTTAAGTGTCTTACTCTTCCCATTCCTTTCCATCTTTCTTTGTGCCAAAGCATCTGGGGAAGTCACCACTGTGAAAGGCAGAGTCCTTCCCTCGTGCATGTTCACAAGTTCTTCATTTTGCCACTGCTGCAACACACAAGCACAAATCCACAGAAGATGATGAGCTTGCTCTGTCAGGCAGCCTTTATAAGATATTAATATCGCACAACCACTCAACTGGCCTCGGCATCTGTCCAACCCGATTAAAACTCTTCTCTCTTTCACGCTCTGTGTTCTGCCTATCTGGACTGCCTCTCACTCTTGTTCCCTCCGAAGTGAAAATGGCAATTGGATCTGCAGAGTGACTAAAAGCTGGGGAATTGTTTTCACAAGTGCCTGCAAAACGGGGGAACAGCTCAGGAAGCATTCCAACCCTCCAGAGGAGCTGAAAGGATCGTCCCCTTTCGCTGTCTATGTTCACCCCCCCCCCCCCGCCCCCCCGAAACACCATGTTTCCATTCTCTGACTCCTGACGTGCCTCACTCTCTTGTCAAATCCATGCCCACCCCCACCCCTCCCCCGCATCTGAGATCCTCCTCAGACAGACTCAAACAATTAAAAACTCAAGAAGCCTCAACATTTTAATTTGGTAGCTATTTTTAGAGCGATGCTCTTCAGAGAACTTTTTTTTTTTTTTTTTTTTTTTTTGCTAGTGCAGGCTTTTGCAAAAACTATTGGTATGATTCAGGATGAAACAAAGACCGTTTCTTGGTACACATGGCAAATTACTCACCAATTGTTCTGTACTTCAGTCAGTCACAGAACATTCATAGATTTGTCACTACTGGACTGAGAATGTCATGTAACTGTTACTCATCACTGGAATGAAGATGTTGCATTTATACCACACTAATTCAACAAAGAAATTTGCCTTGTTTGGTGCTAATTCAATATGATGTTTTATATTCTATGGAAATGTAGGTCTGCAAGTTTTGTGAACAAGTTAAATTGTGGGCTATTTCTAATGAACACCTAACAATGGCTAGAGGGTTTCAGCCTCCTAAGGATACAGAAATCAACATCTAAACATTCCTTTACCATCCCATGCATTAACCTTCTGAGGAGATGGGCCCTGCTGGGCGGGACACAACCAATTACCTAGTCGATTCAGTCAACTGGTCCCACAGTGACTGGGCTAACCTCGGCACTGTTGCTTTTGTTCCTGATATCTGCTCTGTTTCACATCAGGCTCAGAGGTCTGTGTGATATCAGGGGAGGAAATGATCACTGCAGAAAAGACAGCGTACAATATATCTCTGCTTAACTTATGGCTATTAGTTTTCTCTAGAAATGCACTGTAGCATTCTGAGATGAGTGCTACATACCTTACCAAAAAAGTAGTGTAGTCATCTCATGTAACTGTTCATGGTTTTCTAACTGTACTGAAACAGCAATATATACAATGTAATGAAAGAACACCAACACCTCTTCCTGACTTGGTCTTTGCTGATGTTTCTTCAGTTCAGGGTAAATCACCTGTACTAGAAACATCCATACACTCTTTTGGCATGGAGCCTGGAGATTACTACAACATATTCATATCAGAAGTGTCTGCCTATAACGTCATTAGAAAACACTTCTCAGCCAAATCTACAGCAGTGTTTCAAAGACAGACAAGATTGTTCAGTATCATCAAAGTTAGCCCCTGAAAATACACATATACATTATGTTGAAAAGATCAGATCTGTAAAAAAATATATATAGTGGGTTATTATATATTATGGACTTAAACTTCCCAAGAGTATTTTTTTTCAACATTTATTAAAGGGTGTCATTTTAAATACTCTACTTTTAAAAAGCAATTAAAACTAAATAGGGCTAATCAAAATGGAAACTCATCAAGAAAACTAATTGCCAGATCCGTTCATTAATAAATATATAATTAACTCCCTGTTTAGACTCCCTGTTTAGACTCCCTGAACAGACGCAGTAATTCTAAACACAGTTCAGAAAATAATCCCTGAAATAGAATCTCTTTGTTGCAGGACAGGAGATAATGAATTGTAATGCAATGATTATGGGCCCATGCTGTCATCCAACAACACTATTCCTGCATGTACATTAGAAAACCCAGGAGATTCAACTCTGCATCGCTGGTCAGGAAACATAAAAAAAAAAACTTACCGAAGTGGTAACAGTAACAGTAATGAAGGAGGGATATTCTGGCAGCTGATCACACAGAAAAGCAGTGTTTGATTAAACAGTGCTTGTAATATAAATGTTCATGGGAATATACATGTTCTGCAACAGACATTTGGGTAATATTAGTGGGTATAAATATAGGTTCGAAATCTGGCAAAACAGGAGAATGTGGCATCTCATCTTTTTATCTTGCACACAACAAAAAGTTAACTTTAGTAACTTCAAGGTTGTGGGATATTAACTAGCACTTACCGGATTAGACTACCAGCATTAATGTAAAAATAAATGAACAAGAAATCTTTCTCCTTCAAAGAATTTAAATACACCACTCTTCACACTATGGATGCAGCTTTGACTGGAAACATTGTCTCCTTAAAAGAGCTGAGGGTGTGTGTGATTGAATGTATTCACCCATTAGACGTAGCTGTGATGCACTCACTCTGCTGTATGCATCACTAACAGCTAACAGTCCCCTGCTGCTAGCAGGCTTTTAGATTGAGAGAGAGGCTTTACAGTTCTGCATTTTAATAGAGAACTTTGAATGGAGGGACGGGGTATGGGTTAGAGAAGGGGGGCGCAGGGAGCCAAAGGAAAGAGGCATCAAAATATTTTCAGAGGAAAATGAAGTAATGACAAAATACCCTCCCGGAGTGTGCCGAGCAGAGGGGGTTTCTCGGAAGGACTGCCTCGGCAAGAGTGAGGCTAATATGTCAAAAGCAAGTCTGTAGGCATACTGAGCGCTGTCATGTCTACAAGTGTGGGCCATTCAAAGGAAGGAGGAAAAGGTCCAAAAAGGAGTATTGAATGTCTAAATTGCTTTCTGATTCAGTGCCACAAAACATACCTCTGAAAAGGTTCAATTATAAGATATCAAGGCAAATCAGCTGCCCTTATGGCGGCTGTTCGCTCATCTCTCAATGAAGCCGGGTTAAGCAATTATCGTTTGATACGGTCTCTTATTCTCAAAGGAGACCTGGAGAGGCATCAATGTAATGCATCATTTCAAACATGTTGTGGACGTAGTCCTTAAAGTGAGTGGTCAGGCAAATGAATGCTTGAAAAAAGTGATAAAAAAAGAGAGTACAATCATTTATCCATGACAGAACAACGCTTTCATGAGCGGTGTCTGAGAACTGCTGACTGGTCCATGTCAACCAAGTGGCATTTCACCTGAAACAGAACATACCAATTCACATCATTTTTCTCAGGTCTGAAAGAAAATCTGACTGAAAGACGGTAACAAAATCAGCAGGTTCCACCGAATCCCTGAAGGCCTCGAATAAAATATTTAACTCACTAAGCCCACACAGAACATAACACCTGAAAACATCTGCCAAGGTGGAGGGAGTTAGCAACCCAGAAGTCTCACCACTGCCGATGAGGAAAAAGCTATCACAATTCCAGATTCTGACAACGGGGAAGTTAAAAAGGCATATTTTGTCATAAATAAAACATAGGAGTGCAGCATTTCAGCAAGCTCCCCCAACAAAAGGTCCCGAGAGAGAGATGGGATGCTGTTTGTGAACTCATGCTTTGCACAGTAAAAGGGGGCTATAGCACTGCGTCACCCTGATTCAAACTACAGTCCCACATCCAACCTCATTCAGCAAGGACTAGTCTCTTTAAAAATTCATTAATTTACAGCAAAAATAGATTAAAACACCCAACTGCACCAACCTAGAAAGTTTGGCTTGTGAATAGCATTAATAATAGAAGCAAGCATCCAAAACCTAGAGGCCCTGACTCCGAGGCACGGCTTAGGTTTTGTTGCGCTTTGTAATGGAGGATAATTTACATTTTTTAGAAGTATTACATCTTTTTGATGCTTGTTTATAATTACTTTGTTTTACATGCAAATTGGCTAACAATTGTTACTCATTAAAACATAGCCAGTAGACTGCAACAACGCTCTCAGCATGTGTAAAACAGGCTTTACTTCAAGCTCACAAGGAAAGATTTGCACTGAACTCTTCAACCCAAATGACAGGCCCTTAAAAGTGATCATCCCCTATCTTTTACATCTTGCTCTTTTAAATCATAACTATGCTTTCCTAACAGAATCAAAGAGGGTTTTGACAAGATAAAAGGATTTGCTGCATTTTAATTCAAATTATGTGTACTTTCTTGGGGACAAGACAAAAATCCTAGTGACTGGGAGCACTCAGGGAACTTAGAGGTACTTGAAAAGAGAGGAAAGCTGCTCTAATGCATTTTCGTTCACCTTCCCTGCTCAGTGACAGGCGAGTTTTCTATAGTACAGTACACAGCCTATATGGAACAGCTGAATTTATATTGTGTACCCATATATGAGTCTGAGGGTTTTCCACATCCCCTCTGTTAATTACTTCTAATATTAGATCATTTCTATAGCGACTCTTTCTAAGTGGTGACTTAAATAGCTAATTATTGATATGACCTGCACTAATTAAAATGACCCGATGACCTTGTAACATTGTAGTGGCCTCATAATTAAAGAGGCAGATTGGAGGGTTTCTAGCTGATGCAAATGAGCCATCTTCCTGCCAAGCTACTTTCAAGCAAGGCGATGTACCCACAGCTGCTATAGCAGAACTATTCATGATAAAGAATAGGAGACGGCTCCCACGCATCAGTCTGTACAACTGAAGAGCGTGGGTGTCAGTGTTTGCTAACAGCATATTTTTACTTAGTATGTTGTCACTAAGTAAACAAATCATTCCAAGGTTAAACTGTATAATGACGGCAATATAAAAGGTCAGTCTTTAGTCTGACTGTTTACAGGGTTCGATGCTGCTGATAAGACATCAATCAACTTCTACAGAGCGTGTCAACTTAAGAGCTGCAAAAAAAAAGACTTAAAACATTTAAATAACACATGCTAAGATGAATCATCCTGGGTTCTTCAATAAAATTAACTTGTTGAGAACAGTGCACACACACCAGGATGCTGAGTGTTTCAGTTCAGCATGTACTTAAACACACTACAACACACAATACCTGCTTGACAAACATATTTTGTCGCAATTTGTGATTAGATCTGTTTTACTTCCATCACGTTTTAACTGGGTAGCAAATCATTCTTGGCAGATTCTGAGAAGAACTGACTGGCTGTCACTTATGAAGTCACACAAAAAGAATATATTACAAGTCATAATGAACATACAGGGAGACAACATTAAATCTTAAAAGCCATGTTGATTCATATAGCGGCATATGCAGTTCATCATTATCAAAGCAACTGAAACACATATAGTCTATCCACAAATAGCCCTTAATTCAACTTTCAAAAAGTCATTACTCCACTCATTTCTTAGCACTGCATTTGCTGACACTGACGATAATTACAACGACCTTTCCGATGATAAAACACAAATCAGTAAAACATTATGAGGGTTCCTTCTCTTCGCGTTTCATGCAATTCTGCATAACGTTTTAATGAGGCATTTAGGGTTCTATGAGTGATCTACTGAGAAAGTCTACAATGGCAATCAGCAGTGAGTGTGGCAGCTGTTCAGCAATTAAAAAGCCAAATTACCCTCAATCAACACCATTTACAAGCTCAAGTAAATCTCAGGGCAAATAATGATGAGAGAAATCTGTTCAGACAGCTCTCATCTTGATAGGAATTACAGGCACATTGAAATCAGAAGCAGGGTACTCTCTCAAGCGCTTTCTCAGTCTGTTCCACACAAATACACTTACACCGCCCCTTGTCTGTGTGTTTTCGAAAGAGATGAAACGGTATAGTTTTGGCCAGCTCTCCACACTGAAGCATGATGATGAAAGAAACTGACTCCTTGACAGTATAAGATGGTCATCATCCATGGTAAGGGCATAGTCTCTTTTTGAAAAGAGGCTACACTGGTCCATTTGAAGCACCCTATGAAAAAAAAATCCATAGCGTGTGAGCATAACTGCACCATCCACAAACTCAGATAGTGTAAATAAGAGTGACCTGCATGCACAGTTGAAAGAAGGCAGGTATAGAAAGTTACACTTCTTCTGTCTGCAGTGGTTTAAACTGTTTTCACCTAATTTACCTGGAAAACGATGTCACTGTAGCGCTATCAGCATTTAATCTAAACGTCAGTTCTGGAAATTATATCAACAAAATGTTAAAACTAGTGTGTATGATGCAGATCAGAAGTCATTATACTCACCTTGATAAACTGTCCTAAAATAGACACAAGCAGTAACTGAAAGAAGAAACTGTCATTAACACCATGAATAAATACACTGCCATAGTGTTAATGATACATATATTTAAATGTTTTATGACATTAAAGAAAGTTGTTTAATTCTTATGAATCCCCTGAAGCAAAATATTCCAGGTGAGCTGACTTCTTATTCCTGTTAGTCCACTTTTCCTTACAACAGTCTAGTTTACTGGAAAACAAACACAAAAAAAAGCATTTTAAAAAAACTTTGTGACTCCGCCACTTGAAATAACATTTTGCCTGTCTTGTACGTTGCTTCTAGCGGGGACACATCACTGTGGACTTGCCTGAGTTTGGTTTGTGGTTCAGACGGGATAAGCTTCCACCGTCGCCACTTTCAAAGTGTATGCAGCTGTGCAACGCACTATCTTCTGTTCGTGCATATTTGCGTGTCCAAAACAATTCGCCACTTGGAGAACGGTTTTATGAAGCACCCCTTTGCTCACAGCCTATGACCAGGCAGCCCACGGTCTGAACGGTCCCATGGGACTATAATTGTAAAGTTACAGAAGTTGACTTTATGTATGGAGCATCTGGGAAAAAGACCGTCTGCAGTCATGTAGCCTGCGCTGTGACGGGCAGTCAACTTGTCATAGCCTGCCATTCGGTACAACCACTGGCTCTCAGCAGCATTCCCGGCAAATCGTTATCTGCTACAAATCTCCATGACTGACATTTAAAAATTCTTCTGCACAGACTACTCACCGTGGTAAACGAATAGGAACCGGCTCGATTTGTGGTACTCTGGTTCAGGAGCTCCAGACGCCTATTCTGCACTTGAAAAATCCAGTCGAAGACAAAAGCTCCAGCGGTGCCCTTACGCTGTCACTTGGTCTGCGTGCACGTTGCTCTGCAGGCGTCAAACTGACCGCTGCTGTGGTCGTTTGACAGTCATGACAGCCGGGCTCGACCCGCTATTCGCATTTGCGCTCACAACACGAAGATCCCGGGTCTCTCGGTGCTCCGCTCGGCTGCTACACCACCGGAACTACTTCCAACGGCAGCCGGAGCACGTTGAAGATAAATTCATGCACCACAATAGGAAAAATGAAATCACAACCATTCAACTAGTTCCCAATTTTAATACTAATGAGATTCGACAGCGACACGATACAAGGCTGTCATAATTAGAATACACATAAATGCCCAGTAATAATAATAATAATATTTTTCATCAGTTATGTCATGTTTTGTCTAAGTGAATATCTCGAAGTATGATGGACCCCAATCATTAGGCTACTCGTGTTATCATTACATATTATTAGAACACTGCAGGGACTTTGTTTTATTAAAGGGAGAAAACTGTAGAAACCCGTGTGTGTGACAACTAGACACCGAAAACGCAGAATTATTGAAGCATGTTTTCAACACTGCTCAAAGTGCAACATAACGTTTGCTACACAATAGTGGCATTTATTTGCACCTAATATTAGATGCAATTCCGTTATACAAACCAACTGAAGATGCCTTAGACTCTGCTGTAGTTAAGGAAGGCCTACTCCTCACTTAGGCTGCTTGCCTGTAATTTGATGATTAAATGCAGGAGGAAGCCTGATGTGAGGGCACAGCGCCCCCACCTGGACACGACGGAAGTCAGAGCACTTTTTTGAGGCAGAGGATTTCCAGCCAGAGGTGCAATCATTTGTCTGCCACTTTTAACTACTCTCAAGAAGGTGTATTTCCATGTACTACGGTCTCACATTAAACTACTCTTTCCACAATGCTGACTGTGATGATGTTTCAGCTATTTAGGCTGAAGAACACAGTTTTCCTTTATTTTGCAAATGATTGCTCAAATTAAAAATTCAGGCATCTAATGCTAAAACATGAGTTGTTGCATTTTGCTTATCATGTAACCACAACACACAAACAACACACACAGCATCATATACCCTTATTCAGTTCTGGACTGAGATTATCAACCACCAAATTTACATATGTAAGCTACACAACTCACTTCTGAGGATTAACAGTACAATTAACAAAAGCATCTTTTGGAAACTATAGCTGCTGCAGTATCGCTGTACGCAACAGCTTTATACATTACAGGCCACTTCTCTGTGTTGTTGAGTAACTGGAAGTAACTCAGTTGAGTGAGAAAAAAAGAAATGATGGTGGCACAAGTCAGGTTGAAATTCTATGCAGACACAGTAGGTCTCTGTACACCCCCTCAACACTTATTATAGATTTATAACTCTTTACTGTGGTGTTAGCAAACAGCTACAGTGACTCCATAATCCCATCACAAACCCAGTGGTGGAAGCAGTAGTCAAAGTAAAAGTCCTGCATTCAAAATGTTATTTAAGTAAAAGTAAAAGTAAGCAGCTACTAAGAGAGAGGAACACTGCCTTCAGGGCAGGCGACAGGGCTCTCTACAGCGCGACCCAAGCTAACCTGAAGAGAGGCATCAGAACGGTCAAACTGGACTACAGGAGGAGGCTCGGACACCACCTGAACAGCAATATCTGCAGGCAGGTGTGGCAGGGAGTCCAGCATCTTACCAACAACAGGAATAATCTCAGTGCAGCTGAAGGTGATGCCTTGCTGCCAGAGGAAGAATCTCTGTTTTTGCCCGCTTTGAGGGGCAGCAACCAGACACAGCCAAACTTCACCCTGTGGCCCACAGCAGCCCCACCCTCACAGTAGGGGAACATGAGCTGAGGTGCACGCTGCGGGCCGTAAACTCGAGGAAGGCTGCTGGACCAGTCGGCGTCCCTGGACGTGTGCTGAAGGACTGTGCGGACCAGCTGGCTGGAGTCTTCACCAGGATCTTCAACCAGTCTCTGGCCCAGTCCACTATCCCACCCTGCCTGAAGTCCTCCATCCTAGTTCCCCTGCCTAAGAAACCCAACATAACCAGCCTCAATGACTGTCGGCCAGTTGCACTCACTCCAGTGGTGATGAGGTATTTTGAGAAACTGGTAAAGGAACACATTATGTCATTCCTCTCACCTACATCTGACCCACACCAGTTTGCATACAGGGCAAATAGATCCAGAGAGGATGCTATAGCCACAGCCCTCCATGCTGTGCTGTCCCACTTGAAGCATCAGGAGAGCTATGCACGGCTGCTCTTTGTGGATTATAACTCCGCATTCAACACCATCCTCCCCCACAAACTGGTGGACCTGGGAATTCCATATCCCACCTGCACATGGATTAAGAGCTTCCTGTCCAGATGCAGCCAGAGGGTGAGAGTGCGCCCACATGCACGTCAGGTAGACAGTTCAGATTAATCAAATGCAGGACCACTAGATTCAGGAATAGTTTTTACCCAACGGCAGTTACCACACTCAGTGCTGCTAAAATATATTATGCCTGTGTGTGTGAGGGGGGGTGTGAGAGGTCTGTTGTTTATTTCATTTTTTTTGTGGTTATGTTTTTTATGTTTTTATAGGGTTTTAATTCATATGTTATGTTTTTTTATTGCTGCACCGACGGGAGGTCACTCTAATATGTCGTTGTAGGTGTTAAAATGACAATAAAGGATTATCTTATCTTATCTTAAGAACTTTGAAATGCCTTATTGTTGATCTGTGATATTCAAACAAAGTTGCCTTGTCCAGCAAAACTGCTTAAGATTGTTTTTATGCTGGCAAGATGAGCAAGTGAAAAGAAGTGGAGATTCAGCGTGCAATGCAAAGAGCAGCACTGTTGTGGTCACATGATTTCCCTGTCTGAAAACCCTTCCCCTTCCCCTTCCCCTCAAAAATGTGTTTTGCTTACTTCACTTGACTGACCTTTGTGTCTTTGGAATGTGCACAGTTTGACACTGAAGGCTGTCTTCAAACTGTTTCTCTGCTTTCACCTTATATCTTGAGTTTATAACAAGCATGATTTTGTGACAACTAGTTTGCAAACCAATATTTATGGACCAGTATGTGTGATGTGGACATTTGACACCTCCAGTGTTTATATGCAACAAATGGCCTTTTCAGTAAATATCATGGGAGACATCAGATGTTCTACAGTCTAGATTAGTAGATGTAATTTGTGAATTTTTAACAAAGTTATTTAACTTTTTTTGTAGAAAAATAATAATGTTTTAAATTATTATTCGAAGAAGATTATTTTAAATTTAAATACATTTCTGATGAGTGCTCTCCTAACATAAGTTCTTCCCCAGTTTTTTTAACACTGCTACATTAAGCCAAACCTGGAATTGTGTGTTTTTGTATTTGAGCTTGTCACATGGATGCATTCCCACATAATGCTTCAGCCTTAGAAACAACGCAATGCAGCACTCATCTGGATGATGCAGGTACTTGCAATTGTTATTGAAACATTTGTCATATAATCTGTGGCTTTTCAAATCAGCAGTATACAGTCCTACATTTCTATTCATGAACCAAAAAAGATTTACAGTCTTTTATGTTACACTGAACAAAAATAGACCAAAATATTTTTTAAATAATAAATAAATGAATCAATGTAACGTTGTTGTATAACAACACTCTTGCAAAGGAAACACTGTAACAGCTGTAATCTTTGAATTTCTTCTATTCAACCTTTATAATATGCGAGCTCGCCACCAGAGGAGGCTCTAGCCTAAGACAATGTGTTGCCGTCGCCTTTTGACTGTACACTTACCTGTGGTTTGCCGTTATTTAATCACGTGTGTTTATTTCAAACAGTGGAAACTGGAATCTATGAGAAATCTCTGCTGATCCTATTAATTTACTTAATAATTGCCGCCTCCTTCTGTCTGTTCCATCATTGTAAAATGCGTCAGTGCTGTGTAGGTACGACCTCACTGCCAGCAACAGTAAAATGTGTGTTCACTTCCCGATGACTGTGTGAACAGCTGTTAGCTACTTCATCACACATTATTTTGTAAATCTAGTAGGGAACTGTCTGCGTATAGTAATTTACTTAAATGTTTATCAATCAGAGGCAGTCGAAGCATTATTGCTTCGTTTTTTACACGGAATTTAACACGGGCTACAGCAATTTCTCAGTGAAACTTTGGTGGCTTGTGTTGCGAACATAAATAACAAATAAGACAGGTCTTGCAGCAGACTGCGCGGTGTTTATGACGGGGAATGTGCCTGCATTCGGCGCCTTCCCCCTTCTTTGTGATGATTGTGCAGCATAGCTGGCTCTGCCCGGTTTGATCCTGATGGCTTTCGACGTTGCACTGCGTCAAGCTCATGGGATGGAAACACAAAAACCATACCCGGCTGTGTGCCACTTCTAAGGGTGGAACCCGGGCAAAAGACATATGAAAGATATCACTGAGGTTTTCATACTTCATTTTTAGGTTTTAAGGCATCGATCTCGCGTAGCCTATAACCGAACAGTATGAAACTAATGGACGTAGGGAGGAATAACATTTCATTTTATTGGCTGAGTAGCCGTGAAACCTATGTGGAAGGAAGCCTATAATTTAGTTTAAAATGATATGCTTAGTTGTGGCATGGAGGTTTTGCATTGAGGCTTTTGTTCAATGATGCTATAGGTAATTAAAGAACCAAATAAACTGACTTCACATTTGTCTCACTGACGTTTCATATGAGATCATGATCCGACCTCGCGAGAATATACAGAGCCTTGAGCAATTGATGAGAGTTTGAAATGCAACCAAGAAAGAAAGATAGACCTGGACCTCACTTTTATATATTTTATATTATTATTATTATTATTTTTAATTTGATAATAATACAACATAGAAATTATGCAGAAATAACGCCGTTTGGTATGTCCGCTATATGAGTTTGTTTTTATATTGACATAGCCTAAATGTTCTGTAACATTCTTGTAGAAGGAAAGTCAAATGATTTAGAGCATGTTTCCTTAACCGAGCTGCAGTGAGGATCATCAGCTGCTGTTTGACATCCATGGGTTAGCCCACTGTAACACCTCAGTGGGAATTTGAGCAATGTGCATCAAATCAGGTATATTAAATGGGTTGCAATTTCAAATTGTTATATCATCCATAAGCAGCTATGCATTTGGTTTTTTCTTGTACTAATAAAATAGTTGCATCAGTACTGCTCCTATGTTACTACTGCATATAAAGGACTATATGTCTTGCAATCATTACTTTATGTAACAAACATTTGGGCATTTTTTATGTGAAGAAGCTAATTCCAGTTATTGGCTATCAGGATCATCTTGAACGTGAACCATCTTACAAGAAGAAACACACATTTTACAGATTAGGACACTGGTTGAATCATTTTAGAAAGTTTATTACCTTATGGCACTAAGCTGTTAGACCGTCGGTTTTTGTAGTCAAACACCATAGACCTCCCCTCAAACAAAGCAAATAGGCTTTCAACACAAAGCAAATATTGGTAATACCAATATGTATTGTATATGTGAGAATCATGTTTGTAAGGCATTTGAGTTTGAATAAATAAGATAAAAGGTGAATAAGGTAAAAGTAAATGCTTTTCATATTTACTTTTTTAGTTGAGTTTTTTATTTTCTCTCCTTTCATGCTGCACTATCAACGTCAACAGATTTTGTTTATCCTGTTCCTTCTCTTCTATTCGGGGAATGATGTCTTGAAACTACAGTTCCCATAATGCTTTCGGCGGTAAACAGGAAATAGACTATGTTGCCATAGAATGATAGTTGTGCGTTTTTGATGTTTATTTGCAGTGGAGGAATAAGTACATTAACTGAAGTACTGTAGTTAAATACAACGTTGAGGTATTTGAGGTACTTGGGTGTTTCCATTTTCTGGTACTCCATTCTTTGACTTAGCCTATATGCTACATTTCAGAGGCAAATATTGTTCTTTTTACTCCACTACATTTATTTGATACCTCAAATTATCCTGCTAATTACTTTTCAGTATCAGAAAAACAATAGATACAAAATACAGTATAATCATAACATAAGACTTTTACTAATCTCCAGTGGAAATTTAACAAAAAATCAGTATGTATAACCTAATGTGATTTAAGGTAGGCTATAATTAGTAGTTATACTCCACTTTTATCAACTCTAAAAGCTCCAACAATATCATCAATACACAATAATGCATTAGAAGCCTAATTATAATCCAATAATACCCTATAATATAGCATGCATTGATGTGACGTGTGCTATTCTGCATATAGTTTTACCTTGGATAGGCCCACTTCAAGTATTTTTTGATGTTCTTTTGTACTTTCACTTAAGTAAAGGGCTTTTACTTGTAACATAGTATTTTCATACGGTGGTGTTTCATACGGTCATATTAAACATGGCGGCGGGTACGCACGCAGCGGCTCAGGGCTCTCGGCCTTTTGTTTTTTATTGGTGTTTTTGTTCGTGTTTTTGTGGTCACGACAGCTTTCTGAAGCCACCATCCAGTATTCTTGTGTTATTCATGTAAATAATGTGCCTTTTAAGCTGAGGGCGGCTGGAAGAAATTTCGTTGTGCTATGCATAATAATAAAGATTCTTGACTTGACTTTACTTTTATCTAAGTAAAGGATCCGAGTACTTATCCCACTGTATATCTTTTTAAAATTCTGGCAAATTAGCACCTTTAGGTAGGCTGAATTAGTTATTAGAAGTTAATGTTTGCAATATACCCACTGATATACAAATAATTACCGGATTACTTTAACCCTGAAGAAATCTTAAAACCTCACTTACTCTCAGGCAAATTCAGTGAATTTTATTCAAAGAGAATTTATGACCCTTATTCGTGATGTGCATTGGCGATAATGTAAGAAAGTCACGCTCATTATGAAAATATGGATATCATGACTGTGTGGTCAGATTTAGGTGAGTTACCACCACCCCCGGGAATATTCATGCAGTTCCGGATTCGCATGACCGGGGACGGAGAGGAAGGGAAGAAGTGGGTCACTTGCATATTTCCGCACCATAGTTGTGTTTTCCTTCTACTGAGTGACCACATACGTTTTTGGATAGCACAGCTAAACTGTAGTCTAAATACACGTTATTTGCAAAACAAACCCACAGTCTTTAGAATATGTTACAGAACGGAAGAAAAAAGGGAAAATGGGTGGTGTCTTTGGTGTGAGATGACCTTGTTTTATTTCCTGCCATTTCAGCATGGAGACAGCGCTGTCGGTATTCGCCAAACCTCCTCGCACCGTCTGGTCTGAACCGGTTCGGATTCTGCGCGGTCTCGTGCGCACTGCAGACCTCACGCACTGATTACAGCACTCCGCGCGCCCTTACCAGGCTCAACCCCTCTTCCGTTTACACCGCTCTCATTGGATATCATGTTCGCGGCTCGCCCACATTTTCCGCGTGTTGTTGGACGATGACAAAGCTTACGAGTCGTGATTGGTTCATGCCCCTCTAGTCCATGTATTTTGGGGCAGACCCCGTTTACTGTGCACGGGCTTGTGTAGAAGTGGAGTTGTAAACGAAGCGCGTGCACTTTTCAGCACCAATACCTCGTGGATAGCAGCCAGACGAAGCAAAAAGGATGGCCGTTGCCTACTAGCTTCCTTTATTGTATTAAACCGACGACTTTGCGGTTTGCGACGCCGTATAACCCCTGCGATCACAGAAAACTTTACGCATAGTTTTGAGACGACAAGTGGAAGATATTGGAAGGTGGAAGGTTTGTTTGCCCCGGCGGGCAAATTGTGCCAAGAGCTGCATCTTGGTTGAGAGAGGCAAGTTTCTGCGAGTAAAAATCGCGTTATTTTCGACTTTCGACGCATTTGCGCGTGTTGGCTTCACCTAGCTGCGCCCCGGGTGGACTAAGTGGATGCAAATGAAGGGAAGCAAAGGTGATAAAGACGATTATTTATCCTAGCCGGTTGAGCCGTGGTCCTCTTTTAGCCACATCACAGCCCGCTCGAACGGCTAGCCTCCGAGGTCTCCATTGTGTGAGCATCCACTGCCGCCTTAACAGCACCCCCGGATCCCGCGCTGCCACGACACATCTGCCGTCTCCCACAGATACAGCTGTGTGTTTTCAGCCAGATTTGTTTAACGTTAACGCACCAAAAATGTGTTCTCGGGTTTGGTTCATCACCGACCGACGCATCAGCCAGGAATATCCCCAAGTTCAGATCCTCCGGGCACTGAAGGAGCGCTGCACCGATGAGGATGTTGACTTCCGTTATCTTCTCATGGATCAAATTGTGCTTACGATCAGCGAGGGGCAACTAGGCAAGTATCACTCATTTAATCAATACAGTCGATGTCTGATCCCAATATATGATGTACGTTAATGATGCAGTGTAACTTGTATTATTTGAGACCAACAGCGCTCTATGCTGTCCACAAAGCTAATAGCAGGCGATTATTGTTTGGGGGGCTACACTGCCGTAAAGCAAGCAGAGGGCTAGCCTGGTTTCTCTGCTAGCAAGGAAGCCAAGTGTAAGCACGGCCGTGACCGCCTAACCCACTTTTGAGCTTGACTGCCTCTAGAGTGAGAGGAGCGGTGCTACTTGATCTAATCTCTGAATGCACTGCGGTTCTAACGGTGTGATGGATGGGAAGGTAAAGCATCGACGAAACAGGAACATAGCCACAATATTACAGAAGCGCAGTGATAAAAGCATTTGTATTTCCCCAGTAAAATTAAACTGCAATTAACTGAACGACGCGTCGCTTTGATATTCTCCCACGTGTTAACCTGGGGTTTTCATGTGGAAGCCTGGCGCCCAGGCAAATTTCCTTTCGAAAAAGCTCAGAGGAAATACACACGCACGTGAACATGTTTTACATACAGACAGGGTAGCAAGTAGAGTAGTCGGGCTTGAATAGATGTTTGCTGTATAACTATTTGGATTTGATTTACATCCGATTGAACCAGCAGACAAAGTGATATCCTAAAATGGATTGTATTGGTCAACTAGAAGCATTTCAATGAGGCAACCAGACTCAGCACATATTTCACCAGTGTAACCATAACTAGGATAGTGTTTATAGATTACAAAAATGGCGCACTTGTGTTCAAAAACAAATCATTTAACCATGTTAAGCTGTTCCAGGGTTTCTGTATAGGTTGCCTTTTCTATGTTACCTACTTTATGCAGTGACGGCACATCCTCACTGATTTTGTCTTTGTTTGCTGCCATTTTTGTAGTTGGTTTTTCTAGAACAACTTATTTGTGTTCTGTTTGCTGTTACTGTATATCAACATTTCACAGTATTGAGTTTGCGAGGCCTTGGTAAAGTGATGTAACAGCAGGAACACCAAACAAACATACACACATGGAATTCATCAGGATGATGTAGAGTGTACAAGTCTCAGTGAACACATAAGCAATGTACTCTGGCAATGGCAGAGGCTGAAGAGTAAAAATAGGATAAGGATGAGACTGGACATCACATCCTTTGCAGACTACATGCCATTTTATTTGGTCTACTGTAGAGCTCAGTCATTAAAGCTTTAGACTCAACACGGTGTTTCAAATACAAACAATGAAATTTTAAAATGGAAGGCATTGCATTTAAGAAATTTTCTGTATTTCACATGCTGTAGTACAGCCAAAAGAATATTTGTAAATGTAAACACACTACAATAATATCTCATGGCTAAATCAATTGCATTAAGGCTCTTTTGTCATTTCTAGTTACAATAAATAAATAAATAATGATTAGCATCATATATGGCTAGAAAGATAAGATGTTGGACTTTAATTTTATAGCATTACATTAAGTGAAACCATTGCACAAGCATTTATATTTGTAGTTAAATTTTAACAGAATGTTAGTTGAAGAGCCCATAGTATGCTCATTTTGCTCATTTCCAGCCATTTAATGTTTAATCTTGGGTACCTTTAGATTGTCTTGGCACCCATCATAACTCCAAATAGTAATTATTTCAGAATGAAAAAAACCAGAAAGCCTAAAAATGAGAGGATAGTTCATGAATGCGCACACCTGCTGTTGTTGTGTTGCAAGTGGACAGCACAATGACCTGCAATAGCATTAATTAATTTGAATTTCTCCGCCATAGTTAGATAAACAACGGTATATGTACCGATGAAAAGATATGTAACTTTCTAAACAAAGCAGATAATTGAGATACTCCATATTTTAACTGGCATAATGCAGACATAGTAACTTCTCCAGCCTTACAACAATTCTTTCTAACATTACAGAAACAGCACATTAAGAGACATGCAACGTGTGTGTTTTTTTTTTTAAACTTTCCATTAAGTCCCACAAGGTAGTGGAAACATCCCTCCCTTTCTAGTAGCTCCAAGGTCAGTAAATCCAACCAGTGATCGCTGTGTCTTCCCCTATATGACCACATACAGTCCCAAAGCGGTGAAACTAATTCCAACATGTAGCGTAGCACCGACAATAACATCATGGATCGTTAATCCTCTCTTTAACCGGCAACACATCACATGTCAGACACATTGCACTTTTACCACATTTTTTTAGTTTTAGGTCACAGATGATAATTCACTGTTGTAACATTGCAGAAAAAAGGAAAAGCATGCCCTGGGCTCTTTAAGTGGTATTTCACCATCATGGGATCAATAATGCCCTTGTCGTCACTAACCACTTCTTTAAGTGCTTAGTTATTCACCTGTCCGTTATCTTGAGTGTATTTTCAGTAGGGGTGTGATGAGATCTTGTGCTACGAGATCTCGCGATATTAAAATGACATTATTTTTCCTAGAGACAAAAGCTGTCTCACAATATCATTACATAACAGAACTAGACCAGTATAACAGACTGTGACACTACGTTAACATTAGTCTGGTCCCTGCTGTGTTATAACACATGGGGTTAGTTGGTCGGTGGGTGAGCGGTGTGCAAAGGGAGTGCTGTAGGCATGTATAATATTGCCACGTTGTGAAGAGTCGTGAGAGTCTTCATTCACGTTTCCAGGCTACGAGTTTCCATTGTGTTTTAGTTATCCATGCTGCTAAAGTAGCCTATTCTACTTTAGCACCAATTCTACAACCAGTGTGTCCACAATGATAGATTTAAAAAAAAAAACACAGTTTAATATCCAGTACCAAAGGCATAGCGTTAATTGTGGCCATGATTCGACAGTGAATAGCAATGAATGCTCATGCTAACAAAGTAAACAAAAGTGTCTTCTTCCCATGGATGTCCACATCCCTATTCTCCCTAAGTGATTGGTCAATGCAGAGCCTTTGCCGGATGGTGTCATCATCCAGTGCGGTGCAGTGAGGGTCAAAATAGTATACAAGGTCACACACAGCTTCAGTTAGAAGTTAGAAGCCCATGCATAGTTCATGCACAGTTATAAAGTCTGAGGAGACTCATGAAATCATATAGGAGAGAAGCCAGTCAGTTGAGTTTGTGGCAGAACCTTTTACATATATATACATGTATATTGTTGTCTTTTATTGCTTACAATTCATACTCAGAAAGTAGACCTGAAGTGACATTCATTACAAGATGATTAGTTAAAACATTTCAAATTGCACCTGCATTGTTTTGTATTATGTGACTTTCAGTCGAATAAAAGACTATTTTTCCAGTCATATATTTTGCTTTTGAAGATTTCTTAAAAGTAGTGTTAAAATATCATCTCATCTTGTTCTCATAAACCCAATATTATGTATCGTCACACCCCTAATTTTCAGTGGAAAAAATAAACATTTCACATTCACACATCACTTTTTAATTAAACAAACTAATTCAGAAATTAATTTACAAAAAAAAAACAATATTTGGAGAATGTAGTAGAAAAACATTTTTACCGAAAATGAATACATGGCATTTCAATAAAAATCATATGGAAAACAGATGAATAAATTTGACTCAGATACCAGAACTGGCTCAAAGATGAGCTTTCCACAAATAGTAAAGCAAAAAAAAAACCTAAACCAAAAAAGTTCTTGCAGAAATAGTGTTTTTTACAGTAGGTCAGAATATAGTCACATCTCAAAACAGGTAACAAACTTACAGTTTGTCATTCTCTTGGCTCATTTGTGTTTCCCCACTCAGGTTGACAGGGCTCCAGACTAACATTTCATACTGATGGCACTGGTGCCACCAAGTCTCTCAGAGGGTGGCATCAATCCCAAATTTGGTGTCACCACCTCTGTTTTGCAAAATAATGCAGGAAACTGTATTTATTGTAAATTATTTTAAATAATTACCACCCAATGTGCATGCCCTCTATTTTATAATAAGATTCAGAGAGAGAGAGACTTATGCAACACAATAAATGGGGAAAATCACTTCAGGAACAGGTTTCCACCATTTTTTATGTATAATCATTTTAGTGCTCAATCGCCTAGCAGTCAACATGATGATAATGATGACACTGATGATGATTAGGCTATTATATTACAAGAGAAGTATGAATTCCGCATATGCTTTACTATTTGTGATTTATCCTATTTGCTGCCCACTTTCTTCTGAAGAAGAATTCCTGCTTTTTGGCGAAGCCTACTTCATGCACAGTTCAGCTCTCTCACCCGCCTGGCTAGTGCCAGCCCAGTCTTCATGTAGGCTCATCAGCAAGAAATCAGCAACATATATGTATGGATTTATTAATTTTAGTACACTGAAGCATTTCTGTTGTCACTGTCTGTCTGGGGTTTCCTCCAAACACCGGATTTTTTTTTCTTGTTCTCCCAAAATAGCAGTTCATGGCCTCCCTTGAACTACTGGTCTTGTTTTCTGAACTGCTCTCACCGTATCTTCCTCTGCTTCCCTAAATGTCTCTCTGCTACCTGTATTTTCCCCCCACCATTACCTGAAACCACGGCACTCCTCCAAGGATGGTAGACCGTCAGATGGTCTACCACAGACACCATCTTACCTGTCACACTGTTGTGGTCATCTTTCTGGTCAGGCTTGTCTCTGATCAAGACTTGAGCAGCGCTGGGCCTGGTCAGTACCTGAATGGGAGACTGCCTGAGAATGCCAGGTGCTGGAGGTTTGAGCCTCCTCTGCTGGGTGACCTATATACTTACTCATCTGATTTGTTTCACTTGTGTTCTTCGCTGTGTTTTTATATTAAAACCTTTAAACTTACTATTCTGATTTGTGTCATGCCTTTGGGTCCACCGCTCAAGCCCATATCTGACACTGTAAGTCTCCGATTTGTGAGACGGGCAGGTGACAAATGTGCAAATAAACAATGCGATGACAGTGTTGTGTGACATCCGTCCACCATGTTTAAAGTCAGAGCAGCGACCCCCGGAGCAATCTTTGGAAAAAATTCAGTTGCACCTTAAACAAACTGTCACACAACACCTTAAACAAACTCGCATCTTAAACATTCACACATGGTGACAAATGTGCAAATAAACAATGCGATGACAGTGTTGTGTGACATCCGTCCACCATGTTTAAAGTCAGAGCAGCGACCCCCGGAGCAATCTTTGGAAAAAATTCAGTTGCACCTTAAACAAACTGTCACACAACACCTTAAACAAACTCGCATCTTAAACATTCACATATGGTGACAAATGTGCAAATAAACAATGCGATGACAGTGTTGTGTGACATCCGTCCACCATGTTTAAAGTCAGAGCAGCGACCCCCGGAGCAATCTTTGGAAAAAATTCAGTTGCTCCTTAAACAAACTGTCACATCTTAAACAGTCACACCTTAAACAAACTCGCATCTTAAACATTCACACCTTAAATGACTGGTTACTTGCAGTCTGGAGCCCTGGGTTGAAGTACATGTTTCACACTGAAGTCAGTGGGTTCACTGTGTCCCGAGAAGAGGAGATGAATACACACATACACCAATATGTTTTAATGAGCAATGACAGCCTCTCACATAGGACAGCCAAACCCAGCTTTCAGCTAGCTGGAGGCATTTCACATCCCATGGCTTGTGCTGCTAGTTGTTTCAACAGAGACTGGCTATGATTTCATGTCACAGTCCTTTGAGCATGCCTGTGGACACACTCTTACCCAAAAGAAAAGTGTAATATTCCCATGTCAGTGAATGGGAAGATGATCTACACACACGTATCTGTTATTTTACAGATGGTTAAAAAGTTCATGCTATAAATTAGGGAGATTTTGATGAGTCTGCCCAAGTCTTCTTGTTATCCCACACGTTAGGATCTTTGTTGCAAATTAACAGTTGCAGTTTTATAAGTGCTTAGCAAATATATGTTGCAACATATGCATTTTGAAGAGAGTGTACTTTTTTGTTTAACTTGTCAGTACTTCTAGAAAAAAATTCTTGTAAAGTAACCAGCAGTATCTCATTTGCAAGGTTTACACATGCAGCCTGGAACATGTATATTTGCATTTTATTGGTACTGCCAAAAAGTCTCGCAATACTTGCTTTTACTCTAAACAGGAAAAAAAGCCTGCACAGAAAACATGTATGTTACCACATAATATCCGTCCATTATCTATACTGCTTATTCCTGACCAGGGTTGCGGGGGGCTCTAGAGTCTATCACAGCTGACATTGGGCAAGAGGGGGGTCCACCCTGGACAGGTCACCCGTCTGTCACAAGGCTGATGTTTAGAAACAGACAAGCACACACACTCACACTCACTCCTACAGTCAACCAGACAAACACCAGCAAAATTAAAACATTATGGGTGGTCACCAAGGTAAGAAAGTCCCGTGTTTTGTAACTATAAACAGGTCACACCTGTGCTAAATTTAGACATTATCTAACAAAACCTTTTGTTGCCTTTGTTATACCCCAATATAGTCAAATAGGGCTTCTGAATGTTTTTGTGATGGTCACGTGACAGACAGCGCAGTGCACATGAACACTTGTGCAGATGAATAGGATTAATTCATCTGACTGCATCACTGGCCTCTCTTTGGTTCCCCTGGAGATGTGACGAGTACTGTGAACAGTGAATATTGTCCATCAGAAGCCATGACACTACATCCCCTGACACTTCCCACTGTAATAGCACTCACAGTGCTCTCAGTGGCTGCACAATCAGGGTAGTGTGAGAGTGCTGAATAGGGCTGAAAAGGCAGTGAATCCCAGCTTCTACACGGAGACTGAGAAGACAGGGGAGAAAAAAGGAGGGGTGGCAGGCTTTTCATGGCTTCATACTCCTTTTATTCATGCGTCTCCATTTCTCACTCCCCTCCCCTCCAATCCTCCATGCTAAGGCTACCACATATCCCTGACCTTTTCTGATTGCTGGCATTATTTTGTTACCCTTTCTACCTGTGCGTGTATGCTGAACACACCCGCAGTGTGTGAGAGATGCACATAGTGCAGGCGTGATGCACAGTGCCTCTGTGCGTTACAATTTCTGTTGTTATGTATGCAGCAACCATCAAGCTTTTTGTGACCTCTGCTGATCTCAGCCAGTGGTGCTGTCGTTACTGAGCCTGCTGATTCTAAGATGGCTGAAATTCAGGTCAAGGTAGAGGACAAGTGCTGTGCCAGTGACAAATGTGTCTCTTCTCCTCTTCCCATACATAATGTACAGTATATGTGTACTCACACATACACATGGAGGTTTTGTTGTCAGCCAGTCTGTTCATTCTGATGAGCTGCATTGCCTGCTCAGCCAGGGTGACAAAGTAACACCAGTCACCGAAAAATGCTGCCAAATTTGGCATTGGCTAGTGACTATGCCATCTGTAAGCCAGTATCCTGCCATTTCAAAATCTTATTCTGTTCTGTAGAGGCGGGTTGCTGTTGATAGAGACTGGAGGTGGGTTAATGAATGCTGAAATGTGTAGCTAATGTGACAATCACTAATAGCACAGATTTTGCTTTGTGACAGAATCAAAAGTTCTGACTTAATTTAAGGAACAATGAATAATGTTTTCAGTCCTAATGTAATCTAAACAAATATTTAGTATAGTGTACAGTTGTAGTATTTGACTGTATTTTTCTCTGTTTGTGTTAATGTGTGATTAAATTCAAGTTGCACATCCTTTTGGATTTCAGACATTTCTCCCTACCCCACTGCCCTACATTGAGGCAAAGCAGTGTATAGCTTAAGTACGTCAGCAGGGATATCTCTTCTGCAGTCAGAGAGGAAGATAGTATTAGCCCAGAAGGAAGAGGAGCTGGAAGCACTGCAGCGGAGTACAATATAGGGATACGGCCAGCATGTAAATAATTGTATTAGCAGGCAAAGCATGTTCCAAAATCATGGCTTAACGCCACAGGCCTCAGAGCTGGCTGCCTCTGCCTGGTGCTGTAACTTGGCCAGCTCCCAGTCAGAGCTGTCTCCATAAAGAGGAGTAAGCTTTTCTGCAAGTAGATAATGGATTCCAAAACTCACCAAACACGTTCAGAATGTTTCCAACTACTGTAAATTTGACTTGGGATGTGATTGGAGCTATAAGCAGTGACTGGCAACTCACGAAGACAGGCCACTTATTGGCTGATGAGTCTGGTTCTGTGAATGTCAGAAACAGATTATGAGTAACATCTCTGTCTAGTGGCTCGTAATTGTATTTAATGCCTTGGAGAGCTTGACTATGAGAGGCTCAGGTCCAAAGTTTTTTATTGCTAACAGTCATCTCTTTTTTTCATCCTCCAATCCCTCTGTTCGCCCACCATTATCCAGGTCTGCGAGTGGAGCAGGAAATGGTGACATCTTATCCACAGGTGGTGTTGGTGCGGGTGCCCACCCCCTGGGTGCAGTCAGATAGTGACATCACTGTGCTGCGCCACCTGGAGAAGATGGGCTGTCGGCTGATCAACCGGCCCCAGGCCATACTGAACTGTGTCAACAAGTTCTGGACCTTCCAGGAGCTGGCAGGCCACGGGGTGCCTCTTCCTGACACCTTCTCCTATGGTAAATCTTTTTCACAGGGCTGATGTGTTGTGGTAGCACTGAGCTGTTGACTGAAGCAGTGCTCTTCTCCGTGACTTTAATCAGCAAGTCAGATGGTGAATGTGTGATGCAACTAATGCTTGCTTGTTAACCTGTAATCCATGTACTGCTCATACTCCATTACTTTGTATGTAGAGCTCCTGGGGCTCCATGTAGACTGTATTTCCTGATCAGAGTACATAACAGAAATATTTCACACAGATGCCAGACAAACAAACTCAGACACCCAGCTCTAATCTTATCTCAGCACAACTGTTGAACCTTTGTTTATCAGTGTCATTATATATTGTTTCCTCCTTGCTTAGTGTTTATTAAGCACTTGCTGCTTAGGTCAGTTATGGGATACAGATGTAGATAATGTTTATAAGTACATCAAATTATAAGGGAATATTACTACAAAATCTACAGCCAAATGAATATTTGCATAAAACCAGCACTGCTGTGTCAAGAATATGTCATTTGACCTTTCAGTCACATTAGTTGCATCACAGGCTGTATTCCACAGATTAATAAGCCATCAGTCATACAGTCACTCTCCTCAACAATTACTCAACCACCAAACCACTGATAATTTACAGAATTTCTCTAACACCAGTGGATTTTACCTGTGGTTAAGAAAGGTAGGATATGTAGGGATACAGCCCTCACAACACAGGCCAGACTGCAGGGTGACAATCAACACCACACATTTCTTTCTGTTTTACAAAAATCCATAGTGCTCTGGTGTCTGAGAGAAGCAGGAAGAGAAGTTATGGACAGAGAAAGAAGGAGAGGGGAGGGGGGCTGTTGCTCTACATTCCATTTGTCTCTGCACAGTAGGCCAGGCAATGCCTGCAAAGTGGCTGGAGAGCTTACGTAACAACTCACCCCACCCCCAATTCACCAGCCCATACCCCTTCATGAATTTCAAAATAAAAGATGCCATTTCCTCCTCCTTGCTTTAACCCTCAGCAGCTTATGACGTGGTTGGACTTACATATAGTGTCCAGTCTCTCTCTCTTTCACTCCTTGTTTCTCCCTCCTCTCAATGAAAACGTATGTGAATCAGTGGATCTGGAAAAAGCCATGCGACAGGATAGTTCACATCTGTTCCCTTGACCAAATGCAAGATAAGACCAGACAGGCAAACAAAGATGGAGATGGAAAGAGAGAGGAGAAAGAAGTTGTTACTACCTACACACCCTTTGTAGTTGTTACTAACTACAAAAGCTGAAGCACATCTGTCATTATGAATCAGTGTCAGATATGGCCAGCTCTTCACAGTAATGTATGCTTCAGAGACTGCTCTGCTCTGTTCCAGTCAAGCAGCAAAAGAAGTATAAGCTTAGGACAACACTCCCACAGTCTTTCTGTTTTGGTCAGTTGTGTTTCCATAGCGATGGGCTGCATGCCTTCCCTCATCATATTTGATTGGCTGTAATGTGTGAACCATGCTATCAGAACTGGCCATTTTTAATATATTTTACACCTCTGTGTGTGTGTGTGTGTGTGTGTGTGTGTGTGTGTGTGTGTGTGTGTGTGTGTGTGTGTGTGTGTGTGTGTGTGTGTGCATTGAATTTGCCAGGAGGGCATGACAACTTTCGTAAAATGATTGATGAGGCAGAGCCGCTGGGCTACCCTGTAGTGGTGAAGAATGCACGTGGCCACAGAGGTAAGATGATCAGTTGATTTCTTCCTGTTACCAGCTATATTTGCTGCCCCACACCTTAAAAGATCTTTAGCCTACAGGGCTGTAATCAGAATCAGCTTTATTGGCCAGGTGTGTCGGACACACGAGGATTTGACTCTGGTACAGTGGCTCTCAATTTGCATGTACATATCCCCATGCAAGGCAACAACAAGTAAAGTAACAACAGTAAACCAACATAAGGCTGTGCAGTATAACAAAATAAACATTATTACCAAGCAATAAACAGTGCAAACAATGCAAAATAAAGAGGCAGTCAACAATGCAGACAGAGAAAGGAATGCTCATTGTGAAACGAGATAAATAGGAATAAAAATAGAGACCTCTACGGATCTGTATAATCTGTACAATGTATACTTACAGGTATTGCACTGAGGGTTATTGTCCAGTCATACTGTCGTGGGTCAAGTGTTCATCAGAGTGATGGCCCGGGGGAAGAAACTGTCCCTGTGCCTGGTTGTCTTGGTGCACAGTGACCTGTAATGCCATCCAGAGGGGAGGAGTTCGAACAGATTGTGTGCCAGGTGTGAGGGGTCTGCAGTGATCCTCTCCACCTTCCTTTTGACCTGTGAGGTGTACAGGTCCTCCATGGAGGACAGGCTCACACCAATGACCTTTTCTGCAGTCCTGACTGTTTGCTGAAGTCTGTACTTGTCCTGTTTGGTTGCTGAGCCAAACCAGACAGTGATGGAGGTGCAGAGAAACAGACTCGATGATTCCTCTGTAGAACCGTATCAGCAGCTCCTGGGGCAGGTTGAACTTCCTGAGCTGGCGCAGGAAGTACATCCTCTGCTGCGCGTTTTTGATGATGGTCCTGATGTTGGACGTCCACTTCATGTCCTGGGAAATAGTGGAGCCCAGGAACTTGTAGGACTTTACTGCTGATACAGTGCTGCCAAATATGGTGAGAGGGGGTAAGGTGGTGGGATTCTTTCTGAAGTCCACTGTCATCTCCACTGTTTTGAGCATGTTCAGCTCCAGGTTGTTGTGACTACACCACAGGACCAGCTGCTCAACCTCCCATCTGTAGGCTGACTTGTCGCCGTCTCGGATGAGACCAATGACCGTTGTATCCTCAGCAAACTTTAGGAGCTTGACAGAGGGGTCCTTCGAGATGCAGTCGTTGGTGTAGAGTGAAAACAGCAAAGGGGAGAGCAGGCACCTGTGCTCATTGTCCGGGTGCTGGATGTGGTTTTCCCCAGCCTCACCTGCTGCTTCCTGTCTGTCAGAAAGCTAGTAATCCACTGACAGGTGTGCATAGGTCCCTGGGGAGTCGAGGTGTTGCAGGATGTAATGCAGTGCCATGTTCACTGCATCGTCCACTGACCTGTTTGCCCGGTAGGCAAACTGCAGGGGGTCTACGGTGTCCTTAAGGTGGGCCAACACCAGTCTTTCGAAGGACTTTCTAACTACAGATGTCACAGCGACAGGTCTGTAGTTGTTCAGTCCACTGATAGAGGTTTTCTTGGGGACTGGAATGATGGTGGAGTGTGTGAAGCAGGAAGGGACTTCACACGGCTCCAGTGACCTGTTGAAGGTGAGTGTGGCCAGCTGATCAGCACACACTTTCAGGCAGGAGGGGGTCACACCATCTGGGCCTGGTGCCTTTGTGATCTTGTTTTTTAAAGAGGCCACGCACATCCTTTTCACAGATCGTAGGAGGTGGGGTGCTGGAGGAAATCATGGTGATTGTCAGGGGGGCAGCTGCTGGGTCTGAGGTGGGGAGGGTGAGGGGAGAGTGTTGTTCATCAAACCTGCAGTAGAACACATTCAGGTTATCTGCTAGTTGAGCGGGGGGGGGATGGTTTCCTATAGCCAGTGATGCTTTTCAGGCTTCTCCACACAGACAAGGAGTCATTGGCTGAAAACTGGTTCCTCAGTTTTTCAGAGTAGCTCCTCTTTGCTGATCTGATCTCCTTTGTCAGTGTGTTCCTGGCTTGGCTGTACAGAGTCCTGTCCCCACTTCTCTAGGCTTCTTCTTTGGCACGACGAAGCTGCTTGAGTCTTTCTGTGAACCAGGGCTTGTTGTTGTTGTATGTACAGAAGGACTTGTTGGGCACACACACATCCTTACAAAAGCATGGCAGCTCAGTCTACTCTTAAGGAAATTCACTGACAATATGGCTACTAGGCAAAGGTTTTTGTGTTTAGTTTGCAGATTGATCCTAATTTCTTCTGTTCACCTGAATGCATAAGTAGGTGTGTGGGATGTTTGAAACCTGATTAATGTGCCTCCCAGAGATCAGCCCCTGTGTCTGTTGGCCCATTAGCTCTTTCCTATTCATAGTTATTGACACTTGACTGGCTCCACCATTGTGTGAAGGAATAACAATGGAGCCGTCTATCCCTGGCTGCCATCACTGTGCATTGATAGGGGAAGCAGCCATTGGCCAACCACTTCACAGGTTTCCTCCTTCTCCTTGGTCAACCATTGGCCTACTGAAGTTGTTAACAGGTCTATCTCAAATTTAAATTTCAGGCACACTCCCTGGCCAGTTTTTGGGACATTTCACAGCATGGTGTATGCATTATTGCATGTGGGTGCACATTCTCCAAACAGTGTTTTAGGTATCAGCAGTACAGATTAGTCATGTTCATCTGAATCAGGCCCAGACTTTGTCCTGAGCTGCCTTTTCACCCATGTAGCACTCAACTGAAGATAGTCCATGTCAATCGCGATCTCACCTATTGGAAATACTCCATTTGGTTTATTCATGTGTGTGTGATGGTTTTTTGGGGGGTGGGGGCTGAGTAGAACGTGCAGGAGGTGGGCTTTGATGCAGTCCTGTAGCCAGTTTGCAATTGGGTCATAAAACAACAAAGTCTCTTGTCATTCCTTGAATTTGTCTAATAATTCTGGTGCTGGCTCTTAACCCTCCTGTTGAAATGAACATAACAGGTCCTGTTATGTTCATTTCTTCATATCAAATATTTGTCTCATTTAAAGCAGTTATGTTCATGGGTCAATTTGACCTGCAACATAACAGGAGGGTTAAAGACAAAAGTTTTCAAATCTCATTGTTTCATTTCATTGGTGACCATTTTTCTTCACCATCCGATGTTTGTATTCTTCCAGTTTCACGCTTTTCACATGATTGAACGTCATCAACACTGAGCGAATGGGCTCACTGGGACATTTTGTGAACTTTGTAAAGCCCGGTTAATGTTGCAGTCAACTGACTCAGACTTGCATTCTCACATACAACTCCTCCAGGTAATGTCTAGATAATTTGAGGGTTCCAGTGCATGTCTGAAACGGGCTTCTGTCACATAAACATGATTTCTTGCTTATCTTGTTTTTGACTTGTAAACTGTTACATCTTGCCCACCACTGTCTGTTTTTCATTGTGAAGATGGACAGTGGTGGGATTGCCTTGTCATCTTGCTTGGATTGTCAGTTATGCGCGATGTGCACGTACACAGTCACATGATTCTCTCTGGTGCTGGTCTAGCTTGACAAGCAGGAAACAGAGCCAAGCGGTGCTAATTAAAACAGGTATCTTCTACTCTCTGTGAGAATCAGTTCTGTGCTGCTAAGAGGAGTGTTCTGTACTGTTAGGTATTTTTAGTCAGATAGATATTGGATAGATACTTTATGTATTAGAAATGTTTAGTGGAGATAGGATGTCTAGTTAGACTGTTAAATGCTTAGGCATGATTATGAGTTTCTACAGGGTACATCTGGTCAAGGATACCTAGAGAGAA
>NW_018127886.1:5545090-5565885 GCF_001952655.1 Monopterus albus | reverse complement strand
CTTTCATCTTACATCTGCCTGTGAGCAGTTTGGAGGTGCAAGATACCTGAGTGTGTAATGTTAATTTTACCTGTGATCCTTTGAATAAATCAGCACTGTTTTGAAGTTACTTGGACTGTCTCGTCTCTCAGAGTTAGCAATGGTAACAAGAACCATATCCTACAGTACCTTATATGTAAACTAGGAACTGTCACAAGACAGTCACAGGAAGCACTGTCAGCAAAACTTTGAGGCAGTAATGCAACCTTGGCTAATATTACACAATGTTACACCCTGTAAGTGTTCTTCATGTTAGTGTAAACAGGTCCAGAAAACTCTCTTTTCATTCCTTCCTTCCGTGATGTTAAATCTCCTCCACTCTTCTAGGTAAGGCTGTGTTCCTGGCACGGGACAAACCCCATCTGATAGATCTGTGCCACTTGATCCGCCACGATACCCCCTACCTGTTCCAAGAGTATGTCAAGGAGTCGCATGGTCGTGATGTGCGGGTGGTCCTGGTGGGCGGCCGTATCATTGGCTCCATGTTACGCTGCTCCACTGATGGTCGCATGCAGAGCAACTGTTCCCTGGGTAGGCACACACCAGCGAGTCAGTCATGGCACACTGAATTATTACACATATATAACTACTGAACTCCCTTGCCCTTTGCCTCATTCCAGTGACAAACAATATAGAACAGTTCTTAAGTTTACACAGCAAGTCTGTTTTTAATATGGTTACTTTTAATGTGTTGATTATTTGGATTATATGACATCTGTCTTTAACTGAGTGACTGCTTTCTGGTGTTTTATTTCTAGTGTGTTGTTAAATGGCCCCAATTTTCTTGGAGAACTTAAGCATTTTGGAAAAATAAACTGACTGCAGTTTTAAATTTTTACTTATTAGATAGTCCTGATTAATTATTAATTAACAAAAAACATGGTCTGTGTTACATTTTGTACCTATCCTGCTTTGTGTGGCACGTTTAAGGGGTCATTGGATTGCTGTAATCATTCCTGTTGTCCATGAGGACAGTAGTTTTTATAAGCGCTTTCTAAATTTTTGATGATGTATAATACTCCATCTGCTCCATAAACCAGTTGTGAGAAACAGTGCCAGTACAGCAAGCTTGTTCTGAATCTACCCTTGAGATATCAACTGGCACAGCCTTCCAGATGATGAGGCTGGTCTTAATATCCAAGCATGAACAGTTGTGGTCTAGCTGAGGCTGTATTGCACTGTGACATACTGTATTTAGGACATAAGTTAACAGATCTGCATTTATATAATTATGTGATAGTGAATGTTGAAAATAGCAAACTTCTTCCTAAATCATGACTTTTTTATGCTTGTTCTGGATTTATAAAAAATTATTTTTTATGATGCAATGAAGTTATTCATTACACAGTGTCACATGATGTGAAGTGAATGAATCATAGATTGTGGTCAGTATTAACCAGCTTGATGGCTCTCTCTCTCTCTGGATGGTTAGGTGGTGTAGGTATGATGTACCCCCTGAGCGAGGAGGGCAAGCAGCTGGCCATAGAGGTGTCTAACATTCTCGGGATGGATGTGTGTGGCGTTGATCTCCTGCAGCTCAATGATGGCTCATTTGTGGTCTGCGAGGCCAACGCCAATGTGGGCTTCATCGCCTTCGACCAGGCCTGTGGCATGGATGTGGCAGGCATTGTCGCCGACTTTGCCCTGTCAATGCTCCCCAGCCGCCTCACCCGTAAGATGTCCCTGCTGTCTGTCGTGTCAAGCACCAGTGAGACCAGCAGTGAGCCTGAGGTGTGCCCCATAGTCGCTGGCAACGGCTCGCTGCCCGAGGCCGTCTGTAATATGAGCGTGGGTTCTACCTCCAGTGAGAGTGACCCGGAGCTGGCCGAGCCCTCCCAGTCCTCACCCCGCCAGTCCACAACCCCCACCCTGCCCAGTCTCCCTGATCCAGCCTACAACTTCAACACCCTCCTTGCCAACGAGATCAAGTTATTGACTGAGTGAGATTCAAACAGCTTCATGCACACACACACACACAACACCAACAGAAATACATATTAAAAACACACATACACACACCTGTATGCATGGCAACAGGCATTCCTTTTAAACACATTATCTTTTCAAAACCTATGACATTTTAAGTATTAAGGGTGTTAAATGCAAAACGAGAGCAGACAAAGAGAACATGCATACAGAACCAACCACAGAAATACAAACACCAAAACATGAGCCTTCTCCTACTAACTCCTTTCAATAACAACTAAGATCTGAGGCTGCTCCCCTGACTCTCCTGTTTTTTGCATCTCTACTCCCAAACTATAAACCCCACTATTCTAACTTAGCTTACACTGCAGCAAGGTGGTGGGAGTGGGACATAGAGCATAAGACGACTGCTAAATTGGCCTCTTCTACTTTCTGTTATGCCATTTTATAAGAGTGAAAGTGACCAAATGTGGGATTCTCAGAAAGTCTTACACTTGCCATGTTTTTATCCTCTCAGTATGATAACATTATTTAAAGGTGAATCTGTGTTGATATAAAAAGAGTTTCCTGTTGATACTATAGTCAAGTTCAGTGGATTGGAAGCAAAATGAAGTGTTTCTTGTCAAGTGGTTAGCTCCTTGGGAGAGGGATACATCCTCAAGGTGTGCATATTATACTGTCAGCTCCAATGTAGCAATGTAGTGCTCCCATCAAGGACACCGAACAGGGTGAGGACCATCTTGTAGCAACTGGAGATGGAAAAATTTCATGTCAAGCTGAATTGCTGTTCTAATTCATAATAATTAAAATAGGGAATTCATTCACCATGCCACATTACATGACATGTAAATCCAAAGTGTGCCACTCTGGATTTGTTTCCATATTTTAAAATCAACTGCCGACCACTACAGCATTGATTGTAAGAGGTTAAAGTCTTCATGATATTACTAAAGTTCATCAGCAGTTTATTTTTTAGCATTTGGAAAGCTACAGCTTCCATGAAATAAAGCTACAAGTACTTGTGTCGTTGTAAAGTGGTTTCATTTGTATCCACAAAAAACTTACCAAGAATCTGTTTAAAATTCATTCTTTCAACGCTGTAGCTTTAAATCCTATGGAGAGTGATGTTCATTATAGGCACTAGCATCCTAAATTCTGGAATGGAACCCGGATGTTCCAGATTCACTTTTGTCTCTCTAAATCCCAGATTTGAATCACTGATATTAAAAGTGGAGCTTCTACACTGACAGTGAATAAGAGTCTGACATTGTGGTGTCATTGAGTTCTCTCTCATGTGTAAACAGGAATATTGTGAATCCAGAATACACAGCACCAGAAAATCGTGGGTGCTGACAACGGTGGCCATAATGTTCACTGTGAGTGGAGCAGGCTAATGTAAATGTACGCAAAACAGCCCTAACCTGTGCAAAACAGTAGAAATAACAAATAATTGTTCTGCTTAAGAGTCTTAACATGGGATATAAAAAATGAACTGAGTGCCATGACTAGATTTTAAATTTTTCATTCCCAGATAGGTTGTGTGATCAGCCTTGCCAACAGCATCAGTCTGCTGCTTTTTAACATTCATTAAAAGACTTGCACTTTACAATAAACAGATGCATTGTTTTTCTCACTCAGATGACATAGTCAGGATACACGAGACAGATTGTGAAAGCTGTGTCTACACCTACAAGCAAAATATACCTCAAAAAAGTGATCTCACTACCACAGGATGACATAGATATTCAAACATGCAGTGCAGGATTCTCTTGGTTGTCGAATGGCCCCAGATTTACCAGTTGTTCCCTCTCATTTTGCCTAGGAACTAAAAATGTAGCTGTGACTTTTTTTAATTAGCTTTTAGCTCTTTTGTTAATCTTATGGTACTGAATTAGTTTCAGTGCTTGTGTCGGCTAATGAAACTGGAATGGCTGAAATAACTGCCAACATTAAAATATCCATAAGCTGTTTGGTTACAGACTGGTATGTACAGACCTGCAGTATTGAACGGATGAAAATGAAATTTGGTGCTAACATTTCTGGATTAGATGTGTTTTGACATGATTTGTACAGTTTACTTTTGTTTTGACCTTGTGTTATTTTTTCCTTCAGTAAAAATTAAGTATCCAAACCCACAGTATGTTGGCATGATGTACAAATAAAAGATGGAAACTATATTTTTGCAGTCTCATTGAACAGAATGTACATTTTTCTTTCCTTAGAAAAAGACGGAATGAAGTCCAGACATAAGTCCAAGAGCTTATCTTGATTTACCTCACGTATACCTTCTGAAATACCTATCAACACAGAGGTAGAGTACTCTGGGGTAAATCCAAATGCCTAAAAATTATTTACAGCTCTGATCAAAAGCACAAATGCAAATCCTATGTTGTTCCCCTTTGTGACATCCTTGCCTTTAGGTTGTATCCCTTTCTGTTGCACATAACTCAGGGAAGCAGCCTGGATCTCACCCCCTGACCCCCAAAGACATGACGCATCCATCCGAACTAGTCACATCAAAAACATAATAACATATCTACAAGCAGACAAAAAGACACAAACAACAAAGAAAAAAAGCTTGTAAACTACAGTATAAAACAATGTGGTGTATACCATGGTTAACATGCACTTTTTTTCCTTGCTTGTTTTCTTCCTAATTTATGGTATTTTTAAAGAGAAAAAGTGGTTTGTGTGCACTAACGTTGTCTCAATAAAGTGAAACCACTGTGAAGCTTGATTTTATTTTATTTTATTTTTTTGTGGCCCGACTTTACTGTCTGGAATCTTAACGTGAGTACGTTTAAGGGTGCCAAATCTCAACCCGGCAGAAAACAGGAAAGGCAGCTTTTACTTTGTCTGCTGTCAAGTGATCACAGTGGCTCCACTGAGAGAATAACACCATTGACACTACTGTGATGTTGTTTGGTTATTATATAATAAAAGTGTCTGACAAATAAACTGTGAAATGCAAAGACCATAGGGCTTGGTCATCAAGTCACATTCAGACTTAAAAGCTTACAGTCAGTATATGGGTGAACCATCTCCAAGTGTTGTCCCGGCCCCTCCCTTTTTTTTTGTTTTTTTTTGTCTTTGTAGTTGTATTGAAGCCTGCATCATTCCACATTGTGTACATAAGTGTAAATCAAAAATCACCTATGATTTTGCAACATTAAAATAGCCATCTGTAGGAAAGATTAAAGCAATCATTTCTCTCTTGCAGCCCTTGTTTTTTGTTTTTGTTTGTTTGTTTTTGCTTTTAATCCGTTGTTCATACATCATCTGTTTGCACACTGAGAGTTCACTTAACTATACACTAAATGCCTTTACATCATCTGGTTTCTGCTGGGAAAACTGATTTGAGCAAGGTCCCTGTTCAGGCAGGATTCTTAATGCTTGGTCTTCAGTGGCCATAATACAACGACTACAATGCATGGAAGCTACTGAAAAAAGCTAGGGTACTGCATGCTAGTGACCGGGAGGGGGAAAAAAGTGTGAAAATCATGAAATGACCAAAAGTGTACTGACCTCTGCAATAGTTATTGTGTACAACAAAGCACAAGGTTACTATTTAATTCCAAACTGCCATTAATGTATATTTGGCTAAAAAATTAAAACGGGAATATGAGGAAATCCAGTTGTTTCCACATTTTTCTCCCTTTCCGTACATACAAGTGAATTTAAATGCCTAAATAAATAAATAAACTGGCATAATTTAGTATAAAAAACACCAATAGTGAAATTATTCTTTGTTTGAATCATTCAGTGCATTTTATGTCAATGTGCTCTTAAGACAAACCATGGTTGGCATAAAGGTTTACAATAAACTTTGATTTTCAGGAAGAAAATGTTGTGTTTATGCTTCAGCTCTGTTGATAGTATGTAAACACTGGAAATCTTTAATTACAGTATATCTGCAAATGTTGACTTGATGAAGAGGCTCTGGAGATGGAGGTACGAGCAAAGCAAAACACTGGAATGGTTTTAGCTCACAGCATTATTCTGTTCTAAGAGTGTTACAAAATAGACCCCCAAATCATGTCATTGATAAATGTGCAAAATGATGTAATGATGTATATATCCCTCTTTTTTAGGTTAAAATAAAGATGAGTCATTATTCAAAACCAAAGAAAATGTACCTACTCCTCTTTGTACTGCTTCTAGGCAAGGTAAGATTATTTTCCTACACAAAGACAATTTAAAGTACTTAATATTCACAAATAGAGAACAAATAGAGACAAATTTCACAATCAAAATGGGTTTTTATTTGCTTATTCTGTACAATTCAGTACAGAAGTTATTTTCTGCTCCCCAGTGTTTTTTCATTATCCACTTACAACATCAATTCAGAACATCGGGATGAACCCATACTCATGAACAGTTTCTGCGTTTACATGGCGAATGGTTGTGGGACAGAACAGATGGCCTGATGGAGCAGATCACTGATGGGCAGGGCAGGTATGGTAACCAGTTAGAATCAGCTTGTGGGTCAAATCTGCAGACCGTTCACCAGCTGCAGCAGGCCTTGGATAGGCTCTGTCAGGTCATGGTTTGGTATCAGCTGACTAGCCTGCAGGGCCGTGCTGCCAAATCCCAGTGCCTGGCACAGAAACACAAACGGAAACAAGGTTAACAGCTGCAGCTGTTAGACTGTCTGGGGGAGAGTAAAGCTGAATTATATAATCAAATTGTTGAAAATTGGGCTATAACCCTGCAGAGTAACTTATCCTTTACCCTTCTGACAAGCTGTACTGTCCTTTATAATCAAGAGAAAATCAGGATATAAAGGTGTATTGTTTGATAGTGCTGACAAAACCATTCATGAATAGATGCAAGCATGCCAAAACATTGAGGTCTGCAGTGACCATGGAATTCTTGCAGCTAGATTCCTAACTGCTGGAACAGCTGGAAATATGCATTGTATATGTGTTACATGTTTTCATGTTACATCCACCCAGTAGTGAATTACAGGTGTAAAGTGAAACAATCTAACCACAACCCCCTAATGACAACAACTCTATGTTCTTACAGTGATGTACTTTTCAAAGTACAGCACTAGTTAATTCATTTGTAGCTCAGTAAATTTAAGGAAAATGACAGTTGGACTGAACAGTAAACTTGTAGCTTGTTGGCACAGAGCGTGAACAAATCATCCATCAGCCAGGGTACCCTGACATACACACGACAAGAAGCATCCACCCACCCATCCCACAGTAGAAGTGTCTCTGAGCATCTCACAGGAAAGGCCCCATTAAAAACAAAAACTTGTATGTTCAGTTTTTTCCAGTACTTTGGAAGTCTGGTGTAGCTGCTGGTAAAGTAAAAAAAAATAATAATAAAAATAAAAAAACCCCGGCTATATTTCATCCAGGACTAACAACCCACTAAACCACCAGATAAAAAACACAACAGTCAAACATAAAATAATCATAGTGCTGTATTTGTGTAACTCTATGGCATTGTGTCTATTTATGTGTCTACTGCTTGCTAGACAGAGGCTGCTTGAGCTAAACCATAAGATCTCACCCATCCTTTTTCCTTCCCCTGCCCAGACCCACTGAACTTAGACTTAAAACAGTCTCATCAGCTCCCAGTTACATCAGCTCCCATTAAATCCCACCTCATCCTTGCAGCTTTACGGATCACAGATAATGCCATCTGGAGATGGCACTCCACAGGAGGCACACAGGGAGGAGATGGGGAACTGTGTCAATGTGTCAGACCGTTAATGCCTGGTGACCTCATCAGGTGACTCACCTTTAGAGAGTCTCCTCCCAGAAACCACAGCATGGCTAGGCAGTGGGCCGCCAGCGCAATCTGAGTGGAGTCTTTTCTGGAGTCACTCTGCGCAAACTCCAAAATGGTTCTTAGCATCTTGTCCACTTCAGCTTGCTGGGAGTTATCTGATTGAAAACCATGGATACAGACAATGACGCTAATGTTCTTGGGCATAAATACACTGTACACTTAACACTGACAACAAATAGTACTTATGCATGTAATTCACATGGCTTTCACCGGATTGCATGAGTAAGGTTTGTAGAGGTCTGAACAGTAAACTTGTAGCTTGTTGGCACAGAGTCATAAAATTTTGGTCTGTCTGTAAATCTGGGGTTTAGCCTTCAGAGTGCACAACAAGACGGCTGAGCTAAATAAAGCACTGTTGACCTTATTCTTTCAGTAATATATCAGTGGAGGTCTCTGCTGTTTACTGAACAAATAAAATGATTGATGGGTGATGTCTGTTTTGGACTATACACCAACCGAATAGTAGATCTGGTTAGTTTGAGAAGAAATGCATGGTTTTATATTACTTTAATATGGATGTATATGACACTTATTTTGTGCATATCTGATGTACCATAACAGGGTTCCAACACCGTGACAGGATTTTCAACATTTTGGACCTGGGTCCTAAGATGTTCGGTCAGGTGGTAGTGCCAAGTATGTACCACCTACAATGTGAGAAAAAGAAGATAAACCATGAAACACATAAATAGATTTAGTCTTATGAGCAATAGCAGCACACCGCAACTGTTACATTTTACCTGAGAGTACAAGGAACGAACTATGGGCATCCTCCCCTGTTTAGCAAACACATTTGCCATGAGAAAGTAGCCACCACAGGTGACTGTGCTATGCAGACCATACGCCTCACTGGCAAAGTATATCTGAAAACATCAGAGAAATTAGTTTAATTACAAGGTATATGTATATACAGTGGGGATTTCTTGTGTTGGATGAATGCGCATAACATTAAAGGAACAAAAGATTGTACATCCTGAGAAATGAACAATGAACATCACATATGCTTTATCTTATTCATGTTTAAAATAAGCAGTGAGACAAGTCCTCATATATCCAGAATATCAATAAAGTTACTGAAAAGCTGAAAATGTACTGAAGCCATTTCTGGTGAGTGTATTAATTATGACACAGACATCATTTGAAAAGTGAAGTAGAGCTGCCTCCAGGTTTCCAGTAGCTGTGTGGAGGCGGCCTAGGATCCTGTGCAGCTGGTGGCGAACTGCGGGGCCACATTCTGGGCTCTTCAACACCGCCCACTCTGCCTGGGACAAGAGCTCCATCACTACAGCTAGATTACCCAAACCTGAAAATGCAAATGCACACACAAATTTACATATAAACAGACAGACACACAGTCATACAATCGACATCAAGTATATGAAGGAGAAAAGAGACCATCTGAACTGATAAACCACCTTATGCTCCCCCTCACCCATGTTGGCCTCAGCCAGCTGCAGGAAAGCAGGGACCAGTTGAACAGCACTGGGGCCATGGACGTCTATGGAGCACCTCAGGCAGAACTGGGCGGCAGGCAGAGCCTCCTGGTATTTGCCCTCCGACAACTTGCCCTGAGTCACCAACCTACAGATTTCAATCAGCTCTACCTGTATAAGGAACCAAACCAAAGATACCTGCATTTTCTGCTGTTCAAAAACTTTTTCAGGTTTTTCTCCTCTATGGGATTTGCTCAGTAGAAGCAGGTTCCTGTGCTTATGTTAGGCACAGTACATTACAGACTCCATAAAAGCTCAACTCCAAGAGATTCGGATTCTAGTGTGTTTATGTTATTTAAATATGATTTTTCCATTACTGCTTCCTGAATGGTAGGACTGTCTGTATGAGATTTCTTTCAGAATCTATGCAGTTCTTTGTTGCTGCCGCTGCTGTTGCTGTTGTTTTTAATTCCACCAGTTTACTGTGTACTTCAGGTTTGGATTGGGCAATGTGAATCATATGAAGCTAAACTGTAACACCTGAAAGCTAAACATCAGACCAATTGAAATTCCTGTCATGGCCTGGAGATATAGTTTCCGAATGCACATTTTTCTTAGCATTGCCTTATTTGACAGTGACAGTGTGAAATGTATCCTTATGGATTCAAAATCAAAACAAGATGTCTATACTGTATGTTTCATAGTCTTTCATATGTGGTCCCAGTGCATCACACACATCCTCACCTTTTTAATTCGGGTTTCAATGCGGCCAGCCTGCTGGAGACTGAAGATCGTCGGGGTGCGAATGGGAACAAGCAGCTGACAGATTCTCTCGTGGATCCCCACCCAGTCAGCCTGCTGGTGCTCTGCATCACTGGGGAATGCAATAAATAAATAATAAACAGTCTAACTAATTTTTATATTCCCTTATAGACTCTCTCCCACTGATTCCTTTTTCCCTAGAGCCAGCTTTGAGCCACATGGTCCTGATTGCTTTGGCTGAAACTAGCTTTTTTATGCACATTGATCTCCCCCTTGGGCACGGTGTGGCCAGTGTTCACTCAGGACTTAAGCCCCTGATCAAGAACCTACTTTTGTTGTTATGATCTGAACAACTGAGCTGCAACCTACTGTACATGTAAAACAACTGCCTTGGTAAAAAATTTAAAATGTGGCTCAATGTGTAGGCTTACTATTAACAGTGAAATGTTTATATAGAGTGTAAATAAGTAACTTTGAATTCTGCTAACGTTCACAAAGCAGTGCTTCTATTTCTCTTCATGAAATACATATGAGGGAGCAGAGACCATACTAAATTGTATGGTATTATATAACTGGTCTGTAATTTGGTTCATCTGGCACTCCTCTGCTGCACATTTCAGTGGAAACTGTCTTGGTTTTCCTTGTGTTTTTTTCTACTGTGGAGGATGTCTTCACTACAATGTATTTGTGTTTTTTTGACCTGAGCAGTGAGCGGGCAATGATCCGGACATGCCACATCAGCAGTACCACTGACATAGCCTGTGTGTGCACATATTGCCATACACAGACAATGGTAGAGACAACTGCACTTTTATTTTCATACTACTATTCAATCTGTCTGATAGTAAACAGTCACCACAAACACTAGCCAGGATACTAGTCTGCCAGCAGCCTGGTCATATGTTATGGCTCATTAGACTGCCACTTAACCATTCCACCCCTAACAATGTAACTGCTTTACAGTTTTATTTACCAGTAACAAAAAATATGCTACTCTGACAAACAGCAGCTAACTGTATATTCCAGTACATTTGATTTCTGGTGAAAATACTTGTTTTCTCCCCTCTAGGAAAAGGAAAGCAGGCACAGTTAAGTGTACATATGTGTCTATGTGACTCATCCGTAAATAGATCCTTGCAGGGCGGAATTTTCTGTGCCTACTGGAATTCCACCAAGCACCACCTTATTATGTGTAACAGAGTCTGCAGCTATGCCAAAGGCAATATAAACAAGTGGAAAAAGGTTAACCTTTTTATAATAGGAGTGCCTTGGTAGTTTTTGTCTCTTGACCTTAACAGCTTCATACCATTACCACAGAGCACTGCCTTTTATCCTCAGATTGATTTGTCTGACTTGATTGACTTGCCTGACTTTAGAACACTAGCTCCAAGTAGCTCTCCTTTCTTCTACTTTTTATAAACAAGCTTGACCAGCTCAAACTATTGACACGGGTAACAATTCGTTAATAGTAACATAAACAACAAAATCCGTGGTCTTCTTATTTCCAGCTGTTCCAACCCACCGACGACACAGTCACGTGAACGCCCCCCCATGCTGACGTGTTCGGTGATTTTTGCTGTGAAAGAAGAAATATGGCGAACACTTCCACCTAGCGTCGTAACCGTGGATATGTTTTGACCACATTCACACACAATCAACACAGGACTAACGTGACTTGTGCCATCTGGAAATAATACTTTCACAAATAAACGGTCTAATATCCATTTGCAGCCTTAGCTTTTCGCGAGCTGGGACAAGTCGATCTTACCAGTAAAAAGTTACCCGACACTTGGTGCACTGCAGATGCGCTTCTTTTTGACACAGTTCACATAACTTTTTCACTCCTTTAGGTAAGGCAAGAGGAATAATCTTGGAGCATCCATCTTCAGCATCCATTGTTACAAGACAGCCCAGTTAAAATGGGTAAACACGCGACACGATTAGTTTTACAACATAAGAGTAGCTAACGCTAGTTGCTGAAAAGCTGAGTTTACGGTCGCTATGGCAACAACGTCAGTAGTTTCCCTCTCCTGTGCTTAGAAACCCAATTCTACATATCTAGCTATATACAAAACACTGATGTAGACAATTTGGAATAGACATACAAATATATTACAAATACATTATAAATATAATTAAACAGTAACTAGTAATTTACTGATTTATTTGGTAGCCTATATGTGCAGTCTTTAATAAAATGAAAAAAGCAGGATGAAATAGGTTACATTCACTGGACTTGCACACATTATGTTTTCTGTGTGGTGCTGTATTTATTATGAGCAGCTACTAAATATATTATATACATGTATTGGGTACAAAAATAAACATGCACATAATGTCCACAACACAATAAAACAAAACAAAATGCGGCTTTTGTATTTGCCAAATGGTCAACCCCAGAAAGCATGGGATTACGTAACCTTTTTCTATTAAAAATGTCTTAAAACAGATGGTTACCATTATATATATTGGATGAGTGTAGAGATAAGCAATTATTCCCTGATAATTCTTCCAATAAAGATGTATACAATTCAGAAATATAATCATATTAACCCAAGCCTGAGTAAAAATCCTAACGTAGGCATTTGTGACTCTGTGACACCTGCACAATTACCATTGCATATTAAGCAGCATCAGCTCATTTTATTTATTTTTCTACAATAAGATTGTTGATATTGTTTTCCTTTTTTCTGGTCACTCTTTCTTACATAGGCAGACGTATATGACACCACTACACAGCAACAAAGGGACACACACCCAAGTCAGGATGAAGCAGTAGCCAAAGTGTCCTGAAGTCAGCTCTCTGGAATCCTGAAGGATTTCCTTAAGGTGTAATGTGTAGATGAGCGCTGCAGAAAAGGCCATCAGACCTAAAAGAAAGCATACAGTATATTGTTTTAGGAGCAGAATATGTAAGAATATTGTTTTGCAAAGTTTATAACCTGCTTTATTTCATAGACATAGAGACATTAATATTTTACTAGAACAACAACAATAGTACATGGAGTGGGCAAAACAAAATAAATACATCACAACATATTAACTTTTTGTTAACATCCGCAAGCTGGCTGTTATTTGTGTTACTCATTCTGTATAGACACTTAAAAAATAGGTCTATGACACTTTGTAGATCTTCCATAACAGGCACATTTGTTATCATAATTGGGCTCAGGTGTATATCTGATCCATCATATTACACAAATGTCACTACACCCAATTGGTATACCAGTATTTAAAGTCTTTGTTGCTGGTAATAAACTATTCTTTTTATAAAGTACAAATGGTAAGGGTACAAAATAGTCCAATAAGAAATGGTACTTTATTTGAACTAAACCTAATGGTTTATGCATTGATACTGTTCAACAGTTCTGATATACCTGAAATACACAGGGCCTGTTTCTAAAAACTTTGTTTAGTTCCCAACCATGAACTTAATAATAATAATAATAATAAAAAAAACTTTATTTATATAGCACTTTACAACTCCAACGGAGCACAGAGCGCTTCACAGCAGAACATGTGTAACTAATAAAAACACTACTAAAACAATAAGACCTAAGCAAAATAGAACACAGATGTTCAAAACAGGGGCAGTAAAAAGCTTCCATATCAGGATACAAATAGCTTAAAACAACAAGTTAAAAGACGTCCCTTCGGAGCAACTAAGGCGGGTTAAGCACCAAAAGCCTGTCTAAAAAAAGTGGGTTTTTAGAGTTGACTTAAAAGTCGCTGACTCGGTTATGGACCGTAGCTCCTTAAGACATGTGCTTCCCTTCTTTAGTTATAAGAACACATATCACCCTTATTAAATGGTCTGATCAAAAACATGCCAGCAGCATACTGTTCCAGGCCAGTGTTACCTGCAAAGACTTGACATAGCCCAGTGACACAGAAGAGTCTACCCTTAGACATGGTGCACAGCTGACCCAGGAACACCAAGAAGGAAATGGAAGAGAAGACTACTGAGAGAACCATCAGGACCTGCACTGTCTGAAGCCACTCTGAGAAATAAAACAGTTTCCATATGTAAAAAAGTCCCAGTTTTTAGGCTTTACCTGTGACAAAGAACTGCTGAAAATGCATGTATGGAGATATACAAAATGACAGTTGCCTACCAGTTTTTTTGGAGGATGCACACAACCAGGCTCCTGTGAAGTTGTCAAACCTACAGTTGTACCATAGGTCTGAGTTCTCCATGCCATCCCACACCCACCAGGACTTTAAAGAGAGATTTGACATGTCCCACACAGCTGGATAATTTGTACTTTTGAAATAATACAGTTAAAGTGAAAAAATATTATGTCCTGAATATGACTTTCACCTTCTCCATGGTTCCAATGAACAGCATGGCCAGTGTGATAAGATGCAGCAGGGTCACAAACATAAGCAGGCATGCCATTTTTCAATTTCCTGCCAAAAACAAATGAATACTTTAAATTAAAGTATCCTGACATTACAGTTACCAAGGACATAATGTGTGAGAGATTTGATTTGTCAGTTCCACAGTGAAAATCAGTGTTTGGGGAACTTTCTGAGGACATCTGAGTAGCTGAACAGAGTATACTCTGTGTTGTGTAAGACCACACTTCAAAACAGAGTGCAATGAGTTATGTGTACAACTTCTCTTTGACTGGTCTGTGTTGCCATCATACAGCAAATCTGTGGAATTCCTGCGCGGCCTAACGAAATGGTGCCAAATATTTGCACAGTTAGCCTCTCTTTCCTCTGAGTGGTTGTGTTTTTTTTCATTGAGTAACAAGTTTGTAATTCAACTTACATTCAGACTGCATTACAGCTGCTCCACTTGTAAACATAGAGAGCAATAAAGTCTGAGGAAAACCCAACGATTTTACAGAACTGACTTTGCAACTACATTAGAAGTGCTGAACACCAAAAAAAGATATTGTAGCTGTGGTGACAGAAATTCCAGTTCACAATAACACATAGACATAGAGGGACATAAGCAACAGGATGAAATTGGCTGTGAAGATCATTATCTGAAGGAGAGGTCTATTTGGGTGGGCAGTGGAATCACACTTACTGTCAAATTATGTCATTACACTAGATTACATCCATCACATGAAAGGGGAAAAAAAAGGAAAAACAAGAACAGTGAAACAAAGATAGAAGATGTAACATTATCCTTTTCTGCTGCAAGATTGCTCAAATAAGTTATCTTATCGCATATAATACGCATGATAATAAAAATCTTTTGATGACATAACTTTGCTACCCATTACTTTTAGAGCATTTTTTTTAGATGTGATGCAAAAGTCAGTACAATGACATCTTTCTGCAAGATATTTATTCCATGAAAAGACAAGAAAATTACTTACCCCAGGTTTTGCCTGTTCCTCTGAATCCAGTCTCAGGAGTTTCTCTATGACTCTGTGCCCCTCTCACTGGTCCTCTCTTTTCTAGCCTTACCACACCCCCCTTATGTTTTTCAATAACTTCATCCAAAATTTCCAAGGAGAACGCCCATTTCCTCTATGGAGAACAGAGGTCCTTTTTGCTCTGGCTCGTAGTCTCTAAGTAAAACATCACTACCGAAAAAAGACTCAAATGAGACCCACCCATGAGCAGCAGAGGCACATAAAACCACATGAAAAGACCTCCTTTGTAAAGAGTCAACCTGGGTTATTCTATATAATGAGAATTCTACCATTTGTCATCCACTTATGATCCCAGTCTTGTTTGGGTAGATAGGAAAAATAAACACACAGCTGCAACATAGCTCACATTTTTACACCAGAATATCATTAGTGTTCAGGGTGCACTGGTCACACAGATAACAGCTGGGCAGGGCATAGTTGACATAGAAAGATCAGTTGAAGTAACAGCAAAACAGCAAATTAAAACGTTTTTAAAACACCAATTATATATTTACATCTAGGTTAAGAAAGAAAAGAAGAAATTTCTGTACTTGAAAAAGTGCAGCCTATATTAATACCAGTATCTCATCATTCATTTTACAAATATTCATGCGAAATGTCATGTTATAAATTCAAAACCTTCTAATATGAATCCTGATACCTCTCCTCCCAGGAGGATAAGATTTAGGTTTGTTACCCACTGGTGTCTACATCCTTGGACCAATAATGAGAAAGGTTTCATCGAAAAAACAAATAAATAAAAGAATAGTGAATAAAGCATGATACTGATGTTGGTGGAGACTGTATAGGTTCATAGGCTCACAGTTTATGATAGTCTACATACAAACTGATTTATTATTATTATCTTAATCTTATCTGCTTAATAACACCTAGACGAATTTTATTGTCGTTTAGGCAACAACTGTATTCCTTTCAAACTTTTACCAAAAAAATAACAAACGCCAACAACTTGTTGTTTGCTACTTTCTTGATCGACTGTCCCCCTACGCATCTTTTGAATGGTACGGTCCGTTGCCTTGGTGCCACTAGAAGCCAGTTGACTCCGCCACGCCTGTCCTCAGGACTCGGCTTTCTAGTCGCTGTTACTAATGGAAAGGTGGGCAAAACTTTAACTGAACAATATATAATCAGCTTCACCACCTCAACCAAGTTAGCGTGTAAGCAGAAGTCTTCAGTTATCACAACGAAAACCTTACGACGTTCACGAGTTACTGCCATGCGACCACCGGATAAAGCTACGGCTACCGATGGCGAGCTAGCGTTAGCTGAACGCGAAGTATTTTACGGTAATTTTAGAGCTGACTTTGCTAACTAGCTAGCGCTGTAGGTAATTGTTAGTTATTCACTATCTTAATACTACAGCGTGGCCAGCAGTACAGTGATTAATATCTCATTTCTGCTTATTGAGGTTGCGTTGCCAAAAGGAATGCTGTTGTTTTACCAAAGCCCTCATTTGCTCCTCCTCGTCAGACATTTTGGGGAGCTGGTTAGGTGGGAAATTAAGATTTTTAATCCCACATGAAGTGAAAGGCGTCAGTTGTTTGGAAAGAAAAATAGTAGCACTATTCACATAGAAAGGAAATAGTCTAGATTTTGTTTCTAAAAGCAGCGTACCCAACTGAAAGTAGGGGGGGAAACCCGCTTAAGAGTTTTTTCCCTTACTGCTGTCCATGTAAAGTTGCTCATAATAAAATTGCAGCAGAGCAAACACATCTAATCATCTTGAAGCTTTGCATAGTCTAATCTCCATGCTTGTGTCTGCCGGTTGTGACAGGACTTGACAGCGTTGTTATAAAGTATCTGGTGTTTTACAGGAGAACTCAAGGACAAAAGAGGTTGTCATGGATGAAGTGCCACAACAGTCGGAGTGATGAAGCTTGAGGATAGGATCTGGTGGTCAGTGCAAATTGAGATGGGTTCATTGGCTTCTGCCATCTAGGCTAAGGACACTTTCACCACTGAGGAAAGAGTTCATCATTCACAGATGCAGCTTCACCAAAATTAATATATGACCATGGATCATGAAGAGGTAACATTCATAGTGGTTAATTTGCTTACAGATAACATGGTGCCAGTCACTGATGAGCTTTGTTCCAGTTTTCACTGGTAGAAATATTTGGTAGAACATTTTTATTTTCTGTAAACTTCTTCAATCTGTACAGTTTTTGACATTGTTTTGTTATTTTCAGATGTTGTGTCTACTGGCAATTTTTACTGTGTTGTCAGTTAATTAAATTTACTGTAAAATCTTATGATTTACATTCAGAATGGTGTTAGTTTGAATACATTTTGCACCCATAATCAATATTCACTAGTTTTAGGATGACCACCGTAATTGATGTTTGATCTTTTGGCCATTTATTCCATAGTGGCAAGATTATAGCCCATTTGGTGTGATGTTTGCGTACACCACAGACACCTGAGAACTGATACCTAGCTTGTGACAATATGTTGCATGTTGTTGTAATAGTCCAAATGCTGAGTGGGGAGCCTGCTCAGGTTGCAAGTTCTACATTGTACAGTATTGAATTCAGCAACAGGTGTTTAGTGCTGATGTTGTGCCTTGTGTCAAGGCTGACAACCTTGATGCTGAGAACTTGTTAATGGTGGATAGTTTGCTGAATTATTGTTTGACAAAAGTAAATAAATCAAAAGTAAAAATATTTTACTGATGTTGCAGGTATCATATGTTATAAATATCAACACACACTGATAAATATCACCATAACAGCTTTGGCATTTATCAGCATTTAGCTAAACGATACTTAAGTTGAAAAGACATTATGCTATAGACAGCACAGCTTTGTAATGACTAGTATGGCCAAGGCCACTCACCTCTCGGTGCCTCAGATCAGCTGACCAGCTCTTGCTTGAGGTACCGTGGGCCAGGCGTAAACTCAGAGGGGACAGAGCGTTTTCCATTGTGGCTCCTAAGCTATGGAATGCGCTGCCCCTTTACATCAGGCAGGCCGCCTCGTTGGCTATTTTTAAAACTTACTTGAAGACTCACTTGTATGCTTTGGCGTTTGATATGCTATGAGACTCTGTTTGGGCTGAGTTTTGGTTGATAGTATTTTGTTATTTTGCTATGTTGGTTCTTTTATGTTATTTTATTGGTATTTTAATATTGTAGTTGTCACGTTTTTAGATGTTTTGAATTGTATCTTATGTTAAGCACTTTGTTGGCCTCGGCTGTGTTCAAGTGCTTTATACAGTGCCTTGCGAAAGTATTCGGCCCCCTTGAACTTTGCGACCTTTTGCCACATTTCAGGCTTCAAACATAAAGATATAAAACTGTAATTTTTTGTGAAGAATCAACAACAAGTGGGACACAATCATGAAGTGGAATGAAATTTATTGGATATTTCAAACTTTTTTAACAAATAAAAAACTGAATAATTGGGCGTGCAAAATTATTCAGCCCCTTTACTTTCAGTGCAGCAAACTCTCTCCAGAAGTTCAGTGAGGATCTCTGAATGATCCAATGTTGACCTAAATGACTAATGATGATAAATAGAATCCACCTGTGTGTAATCAAGTCTCCGTATAAATGCACCTGCACTGTGATAGTCTCAGAGGTCCGTTTAAAGCGCAGAGAGCATCATGAAGAACAAGGAACACACCAGGCAGGTCCGAGATACTGTTGTGGAGAAGTTTAAAGCCGGATTTGGATACAAAAAGATTTCCCAAGCTTTAAACATCCCAAGGAGCACTGTGCAAGCGATAATATTGAAATGGAAGGAGTATCAGACCACTGCAAATCTACCAAGACCTGGCCGTCCCTCTAAACTTTCAGCTCATACAAGGAGAAGACTGATCAGAGATGCAGCCAAGAGGCCCATGATCACTCTGGATGAACTGCAGAGATCTACAGCTGAGGTGGGAGACTCTGTCCATAGGACAACAATCAGTCGTATACTGCACAAATCTGGCCTTTATGGAAGAGTGGCAAGAAGAAAGCCATTTCTTAAAGATATCCATAAAAAGTGTCGTTTAAAGTTTGCCACAAGCCACCTGGGAGACACACCAAACATGTGGAAGAAGGTGCTCTGGTCAGATGAAACCAAAATCGAACTTTTTGGCAACAATGCAAAACGTTATGTTTGGCGTAAAAGAAACACAGCTGATCACCCTGAACACACCATCCCCACTGTCAAACATGGTGGTGGCAGCATCATGGTTTGGGCCTGCTTTTCTTCAGCAGGGACCGGGAAGATGGTTAAAATTGATGGGAAGATGGATGGAGCCAAATACAGGACCATTTTGGAAGGAAACCTGATGGAGTCTGCAAAAGACCTGAGACTGGGACGGAGATTTGTCTTCCAACAAGACAATGATCCAAAACATAAAGCAAAATCTACAATGGAATGGTTCACAAATAAACATATCCAGGTGTTAGAATGGCCAAGTCAAAGTCCAGACCTGAATCCAATTGAGAATCTGTGGAAAGAACTGAAAACTGCTGTTCACAAACGCTCTCTATCCAACCTCACTGAGCTCGAGCTGTTTTGCAAGGAGGAATGGGCAAAAATTTCCGTCTCTCGATGTGCAAAACTGATAGAGACATACCCCAAGTGACTTACAGCTGTAATCGCAGCAAAAGGTGGCGCTACAAAGTATTAACTTAAGGGGGCTGAATAATTTTGCACGCCCAATTTTTCAGTTTTTTATTTGTTAAAAAAGTTTGACATATCCAATAAATTTCGTTCCACTTCATGATTGTGTCCCACTTGTTGTTGATTCTTCACAAAAAATTACAGTTTTATATCTTTATGTTTGAAGCCTGAAATGTGGCAAAAGGTCGCAAAGTTCAAGGGGGCCGAATACTTTCGCAAGGCACTGTATTAATTTGCTATAGTACTGAAAGATATTTCACTTGAAAAGCAGTTGAATACTACTGATAAATATGGTGTCTGGTCAAAAAAACATTCAGGTCCCCCCTCTGGGTCCACAGATGCAGACGGAGCTGGACCAGATATCTGTGCGGCTTCAAAAGGATGGCTTTGCTCCATCGATCAGCGCAGAGGAGCGGCAGCACCACTTGTGGCAGCTACTGCTTAACAGTGAGGCAAAGCTTCAGTCAGCTACCCAGGAGCTGCAGACTGTGCGTACCCAGCAAGCCAATGAGATGAAGGAGGTGAGGCACTTTGCATTCTTTGGTTTTTTAACTTACCAACTGTTGCAATAGTGTCATAGACCTTTAGATCTAATTTCCCAAATGTGCAGCTGAACAGTGTATGTTTCTTCTTTTCTTCAAAGCTATAGACACATTAAAACCACTGACTCATGACTAGAGTACATTATTGAATACCTTTACATTTTTTAAATGGGCACAGAATAGTGCCAACTATTAAAAACATCCTTTTGGATTTACCACTTTTGGTCTATCAGGTGGAGAGCTATGTTGCACATGTTCGGGGGCTGTTGGAAGAGC
>NW_018127886.1:5517197-5545008 GCF_001952655.1 Monopterus albus | reverse complement strand
AGACTACGAGAGAGAGAATGAAAACCTGCGACATGAGCTTCACCAGATCAGACAACAGCAAGGTGAATTCAGTGCAGCTGTATTGGCATTTCTTTCCCCTTTGGATTAAAGCCTTGCCTTGCTCACTGGAGCTCCTTAGGAGGATATTTCAAAAGTACTTCAAATGGTTCATGCTATATCTGCTGCCATACACTAATATACGTGTACTATTTCTGTGATATTCTTGTTTTAAAAAATAATTTCACAGTACTGCCATGCAATTTCCTGACCAGTAGAAACTCCTCTTTCTTCCAGAGAGTCAGAGCAAGGAGCTGGCAGAGTTACTGGCTCAGGAGGACCTTGGGGAGATGGGCTTGAGCAGCCCCAGTGAGCAGGTGGCTTACTTGCTGGTGGAGAGGGCCACATTGCTGGAACGACTGGAGGCTGCTGAGAGGAGACTGGAAAGTCAAAGCCTCACTGGCAACTTGATGGATTTTCACCAACAGGTGACCTGCAACAGAGTGTTTTGTTTCTTCTGATCATTTCACAGGAAATTATCAATATGAGTCTATTTGATTAATATAGCAGGCACAGTGATGTAGTTAAGTTTCATCAACTCAAATCACCTGTAAATAAGGCTTTTTTTGAAAGTATAATGTTGAACAGTGAATGTACAGTTTTCTTTCCTGTTGAATTTTCAAATGAACCTTTCAAAAGTCGTCATACTTTAATGGTTAACTACCCAAAGAAAATGTAGAGACTATATAAACATGATTGAGTTTCTGTCTTTCTGTGACACAGGAACAAATTCATCCCACAATGGAGGAGGAGCTAAGGCAGCAGAAAAGCACAGTTAACATGACAAAGGTGAGGTGACTGTCATTGTACCCTGACTGAGCATTAACCTCTCAGACTTTTCAGGTGGAATAAAGTTGGTGAAGGAATAGAACAACCTAATTTTTCCAGTTAAAGTACAGCAATACAGCTTGGTAGTTGTTCAGTGTCTGTTGTGAATGTGCACACACTGGTCTTTCCTGTCAGCAGTGTTCATCCCAGAGTCCATGGAGGAAACTGTTTGGGCCACGCAGGTCTGGTCAGAGCAAACACAATATTAACCCTGTAGGTTCCCACCTCACAGCTTACACTAACTAAGTCACTAACACTGATGTTAGGATAAAGAATCGCACAAGGGCATCAATGGCTTGTTTCAGAGTGATACTACTTTTTCAAATGCTGACGATGTGCCTTGATATACGCATGATGCAGATGACATTACTTCTCAGAACAGCACTTTTCTAACCACCGGTGAGTGCTCAAAAAAGGGTGGATGATCGAAACAGTAGTGGCATGTCACAGATAACAGCATGTGTATTTTTTGGCCCACCGGTCTGTCTATGCAGGTGAATGGTGAAGTATAAGATTGTACTGTATCTCATTGCCCTCACCTCCTGCTGTGATGATGAATCTCAACCTCAAAATGCATGTTTCTTTCAACAGCACAATGCGTCACTTGCCTCTCCAGTTTAACTGCCAGTATTCTTTCCTGCTGTAATCTTCCATCTCTAACTATACAAACTTCCCTCTTTAACGTAAGGCCCACAGTGAGGAGATTTCCCAGAAGCAAAATGAGTGCCAGCGGCTGGAGCGGGACCTGGAAGAGGCATCTAGGAGGCTGACGATGGCTCATCAGGATATCCGTAGACTCAACAATGAGCTGGATGCTGTCAGAAGCAACAGTCTAGCCTCAGGTGATATGTTGTAAAGACCTACAGTGTGTATCCCTAAAAATGCTGTGAGTTTGTGTTACACTTGGATGAGATGTTTCTAAAGACTGCACACACTTACAATTAACAGTTTTGCATATTGTTGTTGCTGAGGTCATCATAATAAACGCACACACAATGGCATTGGGTATCCATGAATGCCCAGATTTACACATACAGTTCCAGTGTCCACATACAACACCCACATCGTTGCCTCCAACCATTAAAATATTTTAATGTCCACATACTGTTGTCAGGCTACAGATGTTTAATTAATATAACAACTTCACTTTCTAATCACTGCATTTTTCAGTGTAGTTTGTTCAACTCAGGTTTTATTGCCGCCAAGTGGATGAAATCATTAACAGCATTATAAGATAAATGTTTTGAAAAGTATGAATTAGTAGGAGGCATATTTTCTGCTTTATAGCATTAAATAGATTCTTATAATCTTAGGATCTGAGCTTCAGGGAATGGTCGAAGAAGTAGAGAACCTGAGGAAGGAAGTGAAGACACTGAAAGACTGTGGTGAGGCAGACCTTAGTGTGATATAAATTACTGCTAGAGATACCATGTGACTAGGAGGACGATTCACCATTGCTTTCACATGTCTCTCCCTACTGGCTCTCACACTTTTCAAATAGAGCATTCTGTTATTGTCGTATGTGCACATCTGGTTGGAGTAAAATACTCCATTGTATTGTGAGAAATATTTAGTCATATTTTTCCTTCCCTCATATTGGTAGTGTTAAAGCTGAATCTGACTTTATTTAATGGTCATGAATTTCTCCCCACAGATAGGATGATGCTGCAGCAAGCTAAAGAGCAAAATGATAGACTAGATGCTGAGAACAGAGCTCTGAGGGAGAGAGTGTGCATTTTAGAGTCAGGAAAGAAAACTCTCCTGGACCAGGTTGGCACTCACTGAATCTATTTATTAAAATAAAAGCTAAAAAAATTTACAACGGGTTTTGCTGCAGCAAAACTCATGTTTGATGTCGTGTTTGTGCAGTTGACAACAAATGATGCAGACTCAGATGGTGTAGCTGAAGAGGATCGAAAGGACAAAGGCGTTGACAGTGAACCACAAAATCAGTCAACCTTGTCAGCTCAAGAAACGGATCACATTCACAAACGGTACATACCTTACTTAACAACTACATTAAGATTATCACACCTACTCTTTCTGACTGAAATTGTCATCATTCTCTTATAGGTGTCATGAGGCGATGGAGGATGGGCTCATGCAGGTGAAGGACCTGCAACGGCAACTCCAAAGGCTGCGCAAGGAACAGGAAGAGTTGGAGGAGAGGAACGAGGAGCTGGAGGCCCTGCTGGGGGAGGCCCAGAATGCCAGCAAGGAGGACAGGCATCGCCATGAGGGAGAACTGGAAGGACTGCACAGGAGGGTAATGAACAGCACTGAATTCTTGCTCAAAATTTATATTCAATTTGTTAGCCAGTTTCCCAGACATGTATTGATGCCACTCCTTTACTAGAAGAACTCAGACAGTTCACTTTACTCTTGGATCTGTCTTAGAGACAGTCTTCCCTCTAATGGTTGAGTATAAACTGCGCTGGTTTTGCAGGTCAGAAACCTGGAGGCAGAGCTGAAGAAGCAAAACACCCACGAAAAAATGTTGAGAAACGGGGGCAAGGTCAAAGTCACTGAGTCCTACTTACAGCTGGTAAGAGATCGCTTGCTTTTTAGTAATGTTGTTTTCTCTTTGGGTGCTGTGTGAATGAATGCAGTGTGTCAACATAGCAAGAAAACTAATATTCATGAAGACTTGACTATGTGAACTTAAATTGTTTATTCAAAGCACATTCTAATGCACAAATATGTAATCCTAATAGTTAAAATGTAAAATAAAGTGGGTTTTGGTTGGTTTTCATATATAATCTTGTAACAGTCTTGTAGTAATCAATAACAGAACAATAAATGTGACTGAGACATGGATGTACATCCACCCATGCTGATTAAAATTAATGGACAGTGTTACATTTACATTGTGACCACAAATACCTCATTTAGACTTCGAATTAAATAGAAACAAGCATAAATTTAGAGTAATGTTTATACTGCACTATTCTCTCAGGTTGCCACACACAGAAAGTTAAAATGTGGAAACCAAGAACAAATTATAACTCATCAGCTTAAATGATATTTAAATGTAATGGTAAAAGAGTTTACAGTACAGCAAATTGCACTACTCAGTGCAACCGGTAATTGTTCTTCTTTCACCATGTATGAAGCACCTAAAGGACAGCAGCCAGGAGAGAGTGGCTCTGCTAGAAGCTCGTTTGACTGAAGAGAAGGAATGGAGGAAGCAGCTGGAGATGGACCTCAGCGCCGCCCAGGCCGCCCTCAAAAAAGACAAAGAAGTAAAAACCACACCTGTACAAATCATTGTCAGCCAGAAACAGCAATAACAACAACTGCATTAATATGTGAAATTCATTTTACACCTTGAGAAGTCTAGTCCTGAGGCAGAATTTTGTCGTATTTCAAAAAATTACAAAGTTACAAAGCAGCAGTTACAAACCACACAGTAACTGCTTGTAATTCCCTCATTCTCTACACTAAAGGCTTTGCAGATAGGTGAGCGAGAGCTGAAGAAGCTGAGACTTGAGGTGAACAGCCTTCAGACAGAATGCCAACAAGGAAAAACACTCATCAAGAGCCTCACCCAAGTCAAAGGGGAAAAAGCAGTTCTGGAGGAAAAGGTCTGTTAATTTTACATGCACACTTGCTATCCTTGTAAACATTATGAAACAGGGGAAACATTCTTGCAACAAGGATAAATGGTTACAGTGCAGGGATAAATATAAGGATAAATATATACAGAAATGAAACTACACGGCGTACCTTACTACTTGAATGAACCCAATACGAAAATAGTGTATGTTTATTGCCGACAAATCAAAATTACCTTGACAACATTAAAATATGTTAGGTTGGCTTCACAACCTGTGTCATTTTGACATTTATACTACTAAAATGCGTTTCTATATGACTTTCCACCTTGGACTCACTGCCTGTCAGTTGGCCCAAATGGAGCGCGCCCACAACAGAATCCAGACTGAGCTGGAACGCTACAAGGAGAGTAACCGAACTCCAGAGGACCTGAGGGGAAACAGGCTTCAGGTCGAACACCTGCAAGAGCAAACTGACCGGCTGACTGCTGAACTCAGTAGCCTCCAGGCAACGCACAACATACTGAGGTTATTATCAGTCCAGAGTTCACAGTGTGAAAAATATTGCCTCATACAGCAGTATTTTTGAGTATGGTAGATAAGCACCTGCGTCCAGTACTTATGTCTTTTTTTCATGTTTGTCCCAAGACATGACTGGACCAAAGGAGCTTACTTGTTTTACCTGATGTACGTATTTTCCAGGGATGAAATGGCTTCTGAGCGGCTGCAGGCAGCTGAGCTCCAGACCAAGCTGAGCTCCAGTGTCCAGGAGAAGCTGATGGCTGAAGGGGAAAAAGAGAGACTGGAACTCAAGATACAGCACCTCAGCGAGCAGCTTAAGTGGCATCAAGAGCAGCTCTCCTCTACAAATGAAGCCAGCAGCATGAGGCCTGAACTGCTCACAGCTCATATAGAATCTAGGCTTAGTCCAGTGGAGAGGACCAAGTGTGAAAACTTTGATCAGGTAGCAGGATTGAATGTCCTTTGGCAGCGTCATTTGGTTTGTAAAAAGGTTCACATATGAACTCATCTTGAATAACTGTTGTGCCAGTTAGTTGTTAGAAAATTAGACAACAGGGCAGAACTGAGAGAATGTCTTTGAGCAGGACAAAGTTCAGCTGTCCAGGTTTGAGGTCCTTGAATAATGCAGTGGTTCTCCATAGCTGATCCTAACTTTTAATACATTTGTAGAGGAAGGCAAAGAGAATTTCCTCAACCAGCATCATATGTGCTTCATATATACATGTGTTGTGTTGTTCGTAGCCTTCATGCCTGAAGCAGGAGCTGACCATGCTGGTGAAGGAGCGACAGCTGGCCTCTCAGCACCAGCTGGCTTTGCAAGCTCAGGTCAATGAAGCCCAGGCACGCATCAAGGTACATGCTGTATATATGATCATTGCACATCCTCAACAGTCATGATGTTTCTGCAGTTCAATTTAGTATTTTAAAGCAAATCAAAGATTTTGTATTCAGTGAGTATAAAAAGTTTTTCATTGCTTTATGTTTCACAGCAGCTGCATTATGCCTTCATATGTCGTACTGATCTGAAAGTAGTGGCAGTCGTACAAAGGCATATTTTTAGACATTCCTTTAACTTTTGTGCTGTCTCTTTTTTTCTATTCATAATAAATCCTGATGATGATCAAAAAGGTTTTAAGCCTCTCAGTTCTAGTGGTGTCATGCTTCTTACAAAATTTGACTAAAACTATGGAGAACACATGGGATTGGTGTAATGATTCATAACAGCCAAAGTGATTTTAGCCAGAGACACTTCCAGCTGTCTGTATTTATCTGTACTTCAGCATAAACATATCTCAACCTGCTCTCATTTTTCTCTTCAGGTTCAGGACTCAGTGCTGAGCCAGAAGGCAGAGGAGGCTAAGCAGATGAAGCAGGACCTGCAGAGAGTCCAGAGCCTGTTCACCTCAGCAGAGCGAGAGCTACGCTATGAGAAAGAGAAGAGCATGGACCTGAAGAGGCACAACACCCTGCTGGACCAGGAGAAACTCAAGGTTGGTATTTAATCACAGACCTTTGGAATTTCCTGAATGCCTCTAACATTTATCACTTAATCATCCTCTTAGTCACCGAGTTACCTCACTGTGAATGCTGATTACCATGAGCAAATGTAACTGTAGCATAAATCTCAACAGGGAAGAAAGCTATATACAAAGCTATTACTGTTAGAATAGTTGTTATACAGGTGTTAGCATTTTGTGTTCATGCTCTCTTGTCTCGTGTACTTCCTTCAGCTTTGTGCAGAGCTGAAGCAGGTTCAGACCAAGCTGGTCCAGGTGGAACAGAGTCTCCACGCTCAGGCGGCTGAGTGTGAACGTCAGCAACAGAAAATAAGAGAGCTGGAGCTGGAACTGGCACGCAACTCCACAACTCGTAGTGCTACCGCCAGTCTGCAGCAGGACCTGCAGGCGGAGAGGGCACGGGTCATTGCTGCTGACAAGAAGGTTAGTGCTGGGGCAAGAAATGATCGCTGGGTGATCCCTTTGTTAGACCAAGAGAGTCTGACCAGGTCTATGGGTTTTCTGTCAAATAGATTAGTTGATTCATTTCCTCTGAAATGATCCATTTTTTTCCATAGGAATCAATACATCTAATCTGGTGTTAAATCCAGTATGCTTGTTATTTTGATGCTACTTGTTATTGTCTTGTAATTATGAATTTCACATTATCCATATGAAGGCACTCGTAGTCTAGTCAACACAGATTTAACAGTAAGTGGGTTGTCATACTAGCAATCCCTGGTTGCCAGTCTTAGACTCAGTAAAACCAGGTCACTTAGAGCAATTTAGAGTAAGCTGAATTTAGAAAGAGATAGATATGGTGCTGCAAATGGTTATTTTGAATATACAGTGAGGGACAGAAGTATTTGAACACCCTGCGATTTTGCAAGTTCTCCCACTTAGAAATCATGGAGGGGTCTGAAATTCACATTGTAGGTGCATTCCCACTCTGAGAGACAGAATTAAAAAAAAAATTCAGGAAATCACATTGTATGATTTTTAAAGAATTTATTTGTCTTGCACTGCTGAACATAGGTATTTGAACACATGAGAAACAGCAAGAATTCTGGCTCTCAAAGACCTGTTACTGTGCCTTGAAAAAGTCCACCTCTACTCCACTCATTAATCTAAATTAGTAGCACCTGTCTGAACTCTTTAAAGACACCTGTCCACCCCACAGTCAGTCAGACGCCAACTACTACCATGGGCAAGACCAAAGAGCTGTCAAAAGACACCAGAGACAAAATTGTGGACCTCCACAAGGCTGGAAAGGGCTACAGGGCAATTGCCAAGCAGCTTGGTGAAAATAAATCACCTGTTGGAGCAATTGTTAGAAAATGGAAGAGGCTAAAGACGACTGTCAGTCTCCCTCGGACTGGGGCGCCATGCAAGATCTCACCTCGTGGGGTATCACTGATGATAAGAAAGGTGAGGAATCAGCCCAGAACTACAAGGGAGGAGCTGGTCAATGACATGAAGAGAGCTGGGACCACAGTTTCAAAGGTCACTGTCGGTAGAACACTACGCCGTCATGGTTTCAAATCATGCATTGCACGGAAGGTTCCCCTGCTCAAGTCATCACATGTCCAGGCCCGTCTGAAGTTTGCCAAAGACCATCTGGATGATCCAGAGGAGGCATGGGAGAAAGTCATGTGGTCAGATGAGACCAAAGTAGAACTTTTTGGTCTAAACTTCACTCGTCGTGTTGGGAGGGAAAAGAAGGATGAGTTGCATCCCAAGAACACCATCCCTACTGTGAAGCATGGGGGTAGTAACATCATGCTTTGGGGGTGCTTTTCTGCGAAGGGGACAGGACGTCTGCACTGTATTAAGGAGAGGATGAATGGGGCCATTTATTGTGAGATTTTGAGCAACAACCTCCTTCCCTCAGCCAGAGCATTGAAGATGGGTCGTGGCTGGGTCTTCCAACATGACAACGACCCAAAGCACACAGCCAGGATAACCAAGGAGTGGCTCCGTAAGAAGCATATCAAGGTTCTGGAGTGGCCTAGCCAGTCTCCAGACCTCAATCCAATAGAACATCTTTGGAGGGAGCTTAAACTCCGCGTTGCTCAGCAACAGCCTCAAAACCTGACAGATCTAGAGGAGATCTGTGTGGAGGAGTGGGCCAAAATCCCTGTTGCAGTGTGTGCAAACCTGGTCAAGAACTACAGGAAACATTTGACCTCTGTAATTGCAAACAAAGGTTTTTGTACCAAATATTAACACTGATTTTCTCAGGTGTTCAAATACTTATGTTCAGCTGTGCAAGACAAATAAATTCTTTAAAAATCATACAATGTGATTTCCTTTTTTTTTTTTTTTATTCTGTCTCTCAGAGTGGGAATGCACCTACAATGTGAATTTCAGACCCCTCCATGATTTCTAAGTGGGAGAACTTGCAAAATCGCAGGGTGTTCAAATACGTCTGTCCCTCACTGTATATTCACATATACCATTGCATACAGCACAAACTCTTTTTAAAATTGCAGTGTGATTACCATGACCTAATGTGCCCTTGAGCTATAATAAGGTTAATTATTACCTGAATATTGAGTATGAAGAGAATTTACCTCTTAGCTTGTCAAGAAATTACGTTATCTCAGGGTCTCACTGAGTGAAGCCTGTGGCTCTGTTGTGTCGACAGGTGTTGGAGCTGCAGCAGCAGCTGAAGAGTGCTCAGCACCAGCTGCGTGTGGAGGAAGCTCGAGCCAGTGAGAGTAGCCGCATGGAGAGGGACAGTAGGGATTTGTCTGACAGCTTGTCAGCACTGAGAGCCCACCAGCAGGAGGAGCACATCACCAGGTCACATAAACTGCAGTGCTGCTGACACTTGACAGATTTACTTGGTCACAGTTGTAGGATCAGCGCCATAACCAACAATTCAAGTTTTAGGGCACGATTCTAATCCACCCTTTCTGTTGACGCTCCTATCCATCTGTTCCTCCATTCTTGCCTCAGGAGGCTGTTAGAACAACGAGAAGAAGAGCTGCAGCAACAGGTGCGCTCTCTGAGACTGAAGGAGGCCTCACTGACCAGGACAAGTACAGAGCTTAGCCACCGTGCCCAGCAGTTGGACACCCGCCTGGCCGTCCTGGAGGCTGAGCTTAGCAAGGCCAAAGAGGAGGTAAGGAAAAGTGTAATAGTTCAGGAGATGTCCGTGGTGCTGCAGGGTCTATTTCACCTTTAACATTTGACATGTTTTTCTGTTCCAAGCACAAGTTCTCAGCATTTAATAGGAGTGTAATATAAAGTGTTATCTTATTTTTAGAGGTGTTGTCCTGACAGCTCATAACCAAAACACTTTCTGATCTTGATTCAGTCAGTAGCTGTAACCCAGTAAATTCCCACAAGCAGGGTGGTATAATTATTTCAGTCATGTTATCAGAAATTGTAATCTTTTAGTGCTGCATGACATTTGGTTGACATTTTTTTCAAAGTAAGGTTACAGTTTTCACTTTGAACTGTTGGTCATATTTACTGTCTATATATTTATATTTACCAGTGCTTCAAAATGTATTCAGTGTATTTGAAATGCAGATTGAAATGTATGCTTTATGTGTCATCCAGGCAAGAGACAGCCAGAGGTCGAGCCACAGGCTACAGGAGGAGCTGGCAGCCAGTCAGCAGGAGTGTGACAGACTGCAGGGGGAGCTGCAGCAGGTTCTCCTCCAACTTGACACACATGTCAGGTAAGACACATAAAACTAATATTTACACTTAATGGAATGTTATAAAATTAACTCTGGTATTCTGGCTAAGAAAGTTTCATGTACTTTATGATCACCAAGGAAGTACAACGAAAAGCAGAGTCAGCATAAGATCAAACTGCGTCAGGCCAAGCAGGTCTTCCTCAAGGCGACAGCACAGAGGGACCGCACCATCCAGAGACTGGAGAACGATCTGGTGCTGGCCTCCAGCCTCTCACACCAGGTTGCACACATGACACAGGACGCTGAGTCCCTTCACTTCTGAACATCCACCAAGAGATCACTGTGTTGAAAAAACATTTTCTAAAGTGTTTTTTTTCCCCCTCTGGGTTCAATCTTGGGGGTTTTCAGGAGAAAGAGAGGATCCACACGGTGATGGAGGAAAATGAGAAGCTTTTGGAGGAAAAGAGGGAACTGCTGAGGCAGATAAGTGAGGCAGAGGAAATGTGCAGCAAAGGCATGAGGACCGCATCCACTGCCCAACACAGGTATCACCACAAATCATTCTTTATACACATCATGCTAGACAGCAATGTGAAATTTGCTGCTCAGAGGCTTGCAGTCGTTTATTTTTGGAAGCACTTTGAGTATTCCTCAAAGCAATAATGAAAGCTAAACAAAACTGTGACTGACTGAAATTGTTGTTTGATATGAATGAAATCTAACAGTCTGGAGTAAATGATGGTTGATTTAGGTTTGTCTCTCTTGGTGAGTGTGAACATTATTCTGTTACAGGCTCAATGTCTTAGAAATGGAAAACAGACAACTACAGGACCGAACACTGAAGCTCTCCAATCAAGTTAGTTCCTTAGAGCGTGCCCTGAGGAATGTCCAGTCACTCTACAGCCTGGAGGTAACACTATTCACATATTTACACCATGATGGGACATGCCACCCAGAATTCACAGGGTTTCTTTATTGTTTTAAAACAGCTCACACAGCAGTAGTGCAGTGGAGCGAAGGACCTCAAATTTAAGTGTTTGCTGATTGGCTAAAAATGGTGCAAGGTGGATGCTATCACGACTGAGGCTGAATTTTGTAAAGGTGAGAGGAGCAGCTCAGCCTAATTTTAAATGGGTGACATGTCCCTTCTATTGTAATAAAAAAGCTTTCATGTGGTTTGATCATAAGTGGTCCACATGCTCAACAGAATGCCAAGAAAGTGGTCCCCTCTGAAGGTGTCTGTGACAACGTCCTACATAAAACCACGCTGAGGTAAGGTAGAGAACAAATGATGTTGTTGAAATGATTTACTGAGTAAGGTCAGCAAACTCCAGAGACTATAAGTCATCATTTCCATGGAGTGTAGATAGCAGTCAGTGTTTACAGGAAGGTTCATAGTGGGAGGGTTTCTCTGAAGCTACAGTAGCATTGGCTACCAGTTAACATTTACACTAAACTTCAAAATAACTGCAAGATAAAGAAGGAAAAATTACCCATCATTATTAAAGCCCAGGATTCTTGATAATAAATGTTCTACCAATGTGGTTAAAACCAAAATACTGTATGTGAGCATGGTCCACTCTGCTTAAGGGTTATAAAAAAGCCAATCTAATTCTTGCACCAAAAACCAGCCCATGTCAATGAATTAGTAAAGGTACACTTCTCAGGCATGTAGCCACACCTCAGGTATTTCATTCTCATTTATTTGATCTTAACTGAACTGATACTACAGATAATCATTTTTTGTGTGACCATTATTAAGCACACATCCAGAATAACTCCCTATTCATCAAGGGGTAGGCCCTGAGTCTGGATTTTGGGTGGATGGATGACCGGTATGTCATCTGTGTTCAAGAAGATTTTATATTGTAGTCCTCCTGTTGTTACTGTATACTCTCCAAACCTCTTTCTTGTCTAGTAACTTGGGCCAGAGGTTTAATTATGCAACTAAACTAATCTATCAAGAGATATGGTATATTTGTGATTAAGCTCAGTTTCTGTTGTGCTGAAAAATGTATAAGGCAACTGTGTTAAACTTTTCAAAGAATTCCAAACTTCTTGCACTTGTCATATTACACATTACATAAAGATGAATGCTTACATATGCATTTTCTTCCATTTCTTACATTTGTGTTACCAGTCTGACATCAGGCTCCTGTGACCCGCTGGACATCCTGGACAAAATCTGCCGTGTGAAGGTTGTGGACGGCACCCAGGCCTCGGTCTCTACACACCAGCCATCAGAGCAGGGCTACCTGAATCTCACCTCCCCACTGTTTCCTTCAAATGCCAAAGGCCCAGAGAAGAGCTCTAAGAGCAGTGAGCAGGTTTGAGAGGTGGTAGGTTCTGACGTCGTCGTTGCATTTATTTGCAAGACCAAGCTATACCGTCTTGGTTGAGTGCTATATATCAACGTAATGGGATAGCACTATAGCATTCATCACATCAACTGGAGGCAAAGATCTAAATAAAGGAGTGAAACAATATGTAAAATTCACATATCCTTGTTAACAGACAGTAATAATGAAAGGGGGCTTCCACTGCAGTTCTGCTCAGGGTGCTATATTGTCTGTATTGCAAAGCAGATTCTTGCTTGACTTGCCAGTACTGTGTTTTGATCCAAGTTCAAACCGTAAGTGAAAAACCTTCTACAAGTGTCAATCATATATTTTATGATGGGAACAGGATATAATGGAGGATTTTGACTGGGAATGTAGTTATCACAGTTGTTCTTTTTGCGCACATAGGTGTGCACTTGCCTGGGGAGTTGGTCAGCTGTTTACATCAGCACACCAAAACAAATCAGAATGCTTAAAAGCTGTGTGTTTGTTATGGGAAAGATTATTACAAGTTTTTTAATGTAAGGTTGCACTATAAGATGGTGTACTTCAACCTAGCGCAGTGAACGTCAAAAACACATTTGACTGGGAGATCTGATTGAGACCAGCTTAAATTGAGCACTTTATAAGAAGTTTTACTTGTGTTTACATTTGGGAAAATTTTGCATTAGAATGCAACAGTGGAACATCAGTGGTACGTATTTTTCTCCAGTTCAGTTTAATCTTTGCAGTTTTCTATGAAAAAATGCCTAAGTGTTGCATTACTATGTCAGAATCTTTAAAGAATTTTTTACAAAGTCATACTGATATCATGCATAACATTGAGAATGCTGTAGACATGTTCTATAGCGTGCCAGCTGTAGCCACTCCTGTATTTACAATGTGGAGCTTTGCATGTAGTCTAAACAAAAACCATCCAAAAAGCCAACCAGAAGTACTTGCACTTCAGCCACAAAGACTTGTCAGCAGAGAGGCATATTTTGTACATGGTATTAAATACACTACACTAATTATTTCACACCATTATTATTGTGTCAGTGTCATTAACAGTTGTACACTGTGAAAACTAGTCTTTTTCTTGTCTTAAATGTGCCTGAAATGATGAAGTGTTAAGCTTTGTCTTGCTGCTGTGTGAATTTGTCTAATGACAAAAGCCTGAACATCTAAATTGAGATGTAAATGACAAGAACCTGAGACTTTTGTTATATTCATGTAAATATATTTTTAAATAAACTATTTTCATAAATACCAGTGATTAAATAACAAAAGCAATACTTGATTTTTTTTTTTTATTTCTCCCTCTATCTCATTTAGGTTTTTAGTAGGAAACAAACGGTCTCTGATGAATTTGTAACAGTCTGTTTATTAAACAAGGTAAAGATACAAAGTTTTTTTTTCCTTTTCCTTTTTTAAACATTGATAACCTTAGTTTATCTTCTCAGTCTTGGCTGTGCATATTTAGTCATCTAGAAACTGTATATGAAACCACAATGCAAGACAGGAAAAAGTGTAATAAATCTACACAATATCTTTTCATAGAGAACATGGGTTAAACAGTTATCATACAGATTACAGCTCAGGAACTCCATGCGGAAGGAAAATAAAGATGTTTAAACATTTGAATACTGTAGAACACAATACAGAGTAATGAAATGGGATGATAAAACAGTTAAGGCTTACATGTAAATAACTGATAGAAAACATGACTATTAATAACATACGGGTAGACTAAAATAATTACATTAAGTTCTTACATAAACTTTTACAAAACCCAAACAGAACATGTTTATGAAAACTTAAAAATAGGTACTATATATGAGTAACATGTTTTACAGTACAGCAACATGTACATTTTACCATTATCTCAAAAGAGAGTAAGTCTGAAGAGGCAGGGTCTGTTGTTGGCATAAATGTCTGTTTTCAGGCCAGTGGCTTGAGTAATAGGTTTTTAGTCATTTGAAAACATACTATATACTGTATATGTATTTTACATTATTCTCAGTTCCATCTCAAATGTAACATCCAGCCGTACCACCACTTCTGAAGTCCCCTGAAGAATGCAGGGTACCTCAGTAGTACCATCCAGAGTTTAAAGTTACAGTAAAAATACAACAACAAATACTGTGTACAATAAAAAACAGAATACTAAGGAGAAAAAATATTAAAAGGAGAAGCATCACCTCCACATGAACTCATATTATAGGCCTATGGAATATGATTTATACTGCAGTGTAGTCCAAATGGGTAAAGCTTATTAGAGATAAAATCTTATCTGGGTCAGAGTAGCTGTACAATAACTTCACATTTTGGTCCAATGGTTACATTTAAAATTTAGCACAAGAAAAATGCAATTTTTGCTGAAGTGTGTTTAAAAGTAGGGCTGAGTAGAGCTAGTACTGATACATATGCAGTGTGTTCAACGTCTGCAACATACTTCTAATACTAAGGAGAAAAAAAAGGCAAAGCTTAACTGAACAGAGAAAGCAAACACACACAGTTACAAGGTCTGCTTTCTCCTAAAACCCCACCAAGCTTCATATATATGGCACTGGTTAATGGGATGTTGGGAAAACATCATGAAAATGCAGCATCTCTCTGATCATATGTTACGATTATAAAGGTGCCGTAAAGGTGAACCTCAAAAATGGAGTGAAAGGTTTTGGAAATAAAAAAAAACAAACAAACATTCATCTTTCTTCCCTTCCATGCTGCTTTATGTTTTGTCACCCCAAGTCAATAATACTTCTTAATACAACCATAAAATGTTTGAATTGTCATCTACCGATTGCCTTTCCTCAAATCAAGACGACCCTGTAAATGTGTACTTGCACAAAAATTGTGAGTAAAAACAAAGTAACAGAAGACTTTTTAAAAAAAATACAGTCAGTACTCTTAGCTGCCACAAGTAATGCCCTCTGGCATTTTCCAACCAGCAAGATTGAAACAATTTGAGCCAAAACCACAAGGCCTAAAAGTGCTTTAAGATTATCTTTGGATGTTTCCAGAATACACCCAGGAAACATTTTTCTATTTCTCAATTCTTTATGAGGGCAAATATCATCTGGTACATTTTTGAAACCCATTTCATGGAAGAGGAAAAAAAAACAAAGACAACATTTCTGATGGCCAATGCATCCGGCAGTTTACATGACGCTTACGAAAGTGCTTATTATATCTGACGCAAGACATTGTTTGCCACTCAGTCCTCCCTATAACATCTAGCTGCATTGTTACATTCACAAAATAATGCTGTGCTCATGTTTGACAGACGGCCTGTGCCAGGACGAATGGAGGCAGTCTGTTTACTGAATCTAGCACTGAATGCTTATGTCAGCTGTCATAATGCTAATGTAAGCCTTATGTAGATGGCCGTGGGTGCAGGGCCTCATACGTTCCAGCCAAGCATAGACTCTGAATCCGACCTGCTGCTGAACGACTGGGAAGCTCAGATAAGGGAGATGCGTATGGGGATGCTGGGGGACTCGGTCCTCTGGGGCGACTGGTGGCTCACTAGATGTTCAACCACCGTGTGTTTAGACATGTGCTTCATAAGGTAGGTCTCCTGTAAAGACATGAAAACACACAATATGTTCCTGAATGAAACTACTACCATTACTGATACATTAACTTTATAACATTTGACCAGAATATTCAGTTTACTATCATCCAAGACTGAGAAAACGTTGAATTGTGAAATACTGCAAACAGGAAACGCTGCTGCGTTCAGGCCAAGTATCATCAAAGGTCATCATCTTATCAGCCATATAAATAGTAATTGTGTAGGGGTGCACTGGGAGTGTCTGAGATAGTGAACAGATAACTGTGGTTTACTCACTGAGGTGTATGCCCGGCCACACATGCTACAGCAATAAGCCTTAGCGTTTTTAATGGCGTGCGCTGACAAATGGATCTGCAATGACGCGGAGTCTGAGTAGGCACGGTAGCAGTTGGGACATTTATACGGCTTGTCTTTATTGTGCTGCCTCTGGTGAGACTGTTGGGGAAGAAATACACAAAGGTTATAAGAGCCGTCCACTTGATTTAAACTACTTTTGCCTTTTTGTACAGTCAATAATAGACTTGTTTAAATTTTTACTACAAAATGTCACTGAGTAGCTGTCTACCTCAGAATAAGGTAACACATCACATAACACTTGTGACAAAAGTAGGTTATGTGTACTGACCTGGAGGTTAGACAGTTGGGTAAAAGCCTTTTCACATCCGGGGTGAGCACATTTATAAGGCCTATCACCGGTGTGGATTCTGTTGCAAAAGAAGCAGATCTAAAATGTTAGAAACTACTCAGAGCTTTGCTTCTTCATCACTTTAATGAGAAAGACAGCTGAATAAATGGAAGTGTGGCTCAAAGCAATCTGAGACTATATCAGACTATACACATTTATAAACTCCAATTTCTCACCACATTTTGCAGTGACAACCCTGAAGCATCTGAAAAAACAGCCAGGAAAATGTGATTACCTTAATGATACACCTGTAGATGTGAAGGGATGTCAGCAGACAAATTCTTTATAAAAAAAAACCCCAATGTGACTTTCAAAATGTGTTAATTATTAGTCATCCGTAACCACTGAATGTCAGCTTTCACTCGCCAGGGTATAGTTATAGTACATACAGTAAGATGTCAAGTCAGTAGTGGCCATTTCTTTTCCCCATACTAACTTGACTCTGCCTTTTTTGTGTTCACAGCGGGACCGACCTGGTGTGTTGCTGGAGGTGTGACAGCTGACGGAACGAATTCTCACAGTAGGAGCAGTGGTAGGGTTTGATCCCTAGGTGAATGCGCAGGTGCTGGGACAGGTAGGAGGCGTTGGCAAACGTCTTGGAGCAGTGGGGACACTTGTGTGGTTTGGCCTCCGTGTGCGACTTGGAGTGAATCTGCATCTCTGACTTGGTTAAGAAGGTGAGTGGGCACACTTTGCATCTTTATTACAGAAAAGCACAGAAAATGCATAGACGTGATCAGATCAGGCTGTTTCAGTCAGGTTAAAGTTTGTCTTTAAAAGATTGTACAGCATAACACCATTAATGTTTTGAAGTGGTAAACCATTGCTATCTTCAGTCATTTTAATGGCAAATGAAGAAAACATTATCAGTTGTGAATCATAATCTATAGGCACACTAACAGTAGCACTGAGTCCCAGCCACTATGTATGGCTGACAGCTCCCAGAAGTGAAGCCACCGTGAATCGCCCCCTGGTGGCTGGCTGCAGTATAGGTCATAAATCCCGCCTCCTCCATGTTAGTGGATGGGACATGAGCCAAACTAAAAACTCAAAGTAAAATCAGAATAATTTTTCCTAGAGGTCCCTTCTGTGGTTTTTGGTAGATATTATGTATTTGTGTACAAGTGGTCATTTTTCTGGTAAGGATGTTTTTAATAAATTATTTCATGATATAAAAAGAGGTGTATTTCAGTTGATTCGACAGCTTTGATTGGTGGTCTGATGCTGTCACTGCAAAAAAAGCAAGACGGCAGCCACCGTATTCACGATATTTTGGCTTCATTTCTGTATAGTGTAAGGAAGCAGTGGCGCCATGTCCATTGTATATACTGTCAATGGTCCCAGCTAAAGTCAGAGTACACTTAAAATTCAAAAGATTCCTAAAGACCTGTGTACCTTGTACTAACCTCACAAGTTTAACTCTTGCTAGCTCAATTTGCTACAAGGTTTTATTGTGGAAAACAAGAAGTGAGAATTGATTGAGTTTGTTAGCTCTAAGAAAGACGGTTTAGATAATGATATGACTCGTTGCCTCCCACATCTACTGATCCTAATGAAAAACTAAAATGGAATAACAGCAAGAAATTCGCCAGGCTTTTTCAGGTAATAATATGAAGCGAACATCAACTGAGTGAAGCGATAATCCAGGTGACATGTTCATTTTTTAGTGAAGAAGAGCTCAGCTCAGTCATCTAGATTTATTTATCTAGATCTAGGTCTGCTAAAAACCAAACTGGTCTCAAGCAAATAGCTATTGATTCTTTGCACTAAAAGGAAATGTCCTTCCCCCGTGGTGCAGTAAAAACTTGCAAACAATAGTAGCAGCTTTGCATGTCCAACCTGTAGGTTTTGCCCTCTTTGGGTGCAACGGTGACACAGCCTTGGTCAGCTAGGATGGGGTAGGGCACCACCAGCAGAGGACCAGATGTGTTTTCAGCTTTGATCTTCTTCCGTCCCCGGGGTGCCTTGGGTGGGGGGCCCAACAGTCCTGCCAGGCCTCCAGCCTTCATGTGATCCATGCCAGGACCGCTAGCTAGCCCCGAGATTATGTTAACAGAGGGGGCGCCGCCCAGGCGGTTCTGGCTGCTGCTGGTTGGAGTCGTGGGGGTCAGAGCCTCTGAGGTGCTGTGGCTGTCGGGTCGAGATGAAGGAGCCAGACCTGTGGAGGCGGCAGCCGAAACTGCATTAGCAAATACAACTACTACGGCACTACACCTGACTTCTTTTAAAAACTGGATCACTACTTTTGTATGTTCTAGCTTTTTAATTAGAAGTCGTGTACATTTCATTTTTGGTAACCAGTTTTGAATGCATACTACACAGTTTTAGGTTTTTCCAGTGTGAATGATATAATTCTCACTTAGCAGAAACACAAAAGAGCTCACATGACGAGTTGACAGAGTTGAAATCTGACATTTGGATTGAAGTGGAGTTGTCATCAATATGAGGAGTAAAGAGGTGACCACGCAGGTGAAGAAGATATTGAGGCTCAGAAAAAAGCAAAGATGTGTCAGAGAGATATCAGTGGTAGTTGGTTTGCTAAAATCAACAGAAGAAAGCAGGTGTGCACTGGAAAATTAGAAAACGACCAGGTAGACTGAGGAGCACGAGTCTTGTGGCTGATCAGAAAATCATTTGCTTAGTGTATGACTGCACAGCAAGTCAGAATTGTTCTCCAGGATGTAGGCCTACATACTTCCTTGGCAGTGATCAAGAGAAGATTTTGTAACCAAAATCCCAAAGGATTCGCCACAAGATGCAAAACCCTGGTAAGCCTCAAAAACAGGAAGGCTAGGTTACAGTTCACCAAAAAGAACCTGTACAGTTCTGGAACAAAGTTGTGTGGACTACTGAAACAAAAATTAGCCTCTTGCAAAATGATGAAAAGAGGAAAGTGTAGAGAAAAAACGGGAACAGCTCACAACCCAAAGCACCACCTCATCTGTCAAACATGGTGGTTTAGGCAGCTGTGAACTGAATTTAGATATATACAGTATGTGTGTGTGTGAGCCTACTCAAATTAAAGCTAAGGTTTCGCATTTTATTGCTGTATCAGTTCTATTATTTCATACTGAATGTGTGGAAGTACAAGTCTGCTAACTGGTTTTTACAAAACACAGACATTAATGAAAACTAATAGCTACCTGGAACAGTAAAAAAAATATGCCCTGACATTTCTAAAATTGATTTAGAAACACAGTTAGCTTTAATACAAAGATTACAGTACATGGTTGGTATTAAGTAGTCGAAAACTTACTTTGCCACCACTATGGTTGCCAAAGATCTCAGCAAACCGAGAATACTTTCAGTATGTCTTGTCAGTTTACCACAAATCAGGGTCTATGAAGGTTTTGTTTTCATAGTTCATCAGTCAAAAAACTGTGGCACTAACCTCATCAATACTACCATCTCAGTATTATTCCATAAACACTTCAACTGTTCAGCCTGCACAATACACAGTCTCTCGGCCCCACTTTAAACCTCAGGAGTTGTTCTATAAAACACTTGATTCAATGTTTTTCCACACCTTTCAACTAACTAATGATACATTAAGTACTTTGGCAGTTTGCCTTGCTGCTTACCTGAATGTACTATGAGTAAGTGTCCTTGTTTTATGTTCCAGCTACTGTATATCTTGTGCTTCAGTGTATCCCTTCTACCGTAACAACAGAAATGACCGCAGTACCTGAGCGATGGTTGACCCGACCCGGTTGCTCGCTGAGCTGTCTCATGTGCCAGTCTTCCCACAAGCCTTTGGCCTTGACTGCTGACTTGTCGTCCATATTTCCATCTGGGAATTTCCAGATGACATTTTAATCAGTGAACAATTGGGCATTTTTTGATAGAGACAGACCTTAGCAGGCTCATGTCAAAGGATACCATACAGTACAATGTGAAGTCAACAACTGTGGTCTATAGAGGCCCACAACCTTATAATCTCATTTGCTGCATCAAAATTGTGAAAGCTTCTCATTCAACATTATTTAATAAAAATATGTATTCATTATTTTAACTAAATCAACCTCAATACACAACATACAGTAGCTATGGACAGCTCATAGAGATTTAATAACAACTAGGGCCAGGTATTGTTTGGTAGCTTTGTCTGAGTACCAGTACCCAACCTATAAATACGTTTCATTGCAAAACCCTTTTTTCATTTTACAAAAGTGTGCTAGACTCCTCAGTGCATTAGTGTCTGATGTCGTCTTGACACAGACAGCCAAACAATGAGCAGATGAGATAGGGTCTAAAATTAGCTTAGTTCCTGGACTGAAAATATCTGATCAAAGAATTGGAAAACAAGACTAAAAATCTGACCAAGGACTAATCTGACCTACAAAAAACTGAAGTGAAAGCTACCTGGTCCAGAGCTGGAGGCGGGGCGAGCGTGCAGAGCAATGTCCGGCTGTCCTGAGCCCTGCGGCTGCGAGTGGTGGCCTGGCACCTGTTGCGGCTGGGGCTTTGTCACCGACATAACATGCTGAGCACTTTCTGAGGATGAGGTGGGCACCAGCAAGGGCTGCTGGGAAGAGGTGGAGGTAGGCGGCAGGTGCAGGGGCCGGATCTTCTCAGCCATTAGCTGCTCCTTGATCTTGTTAATGAGCACCAGGTTATCCAGCTGAAAGGGTTAACGGGTCATGCTCAACAGAAAACAACCACCATGTGTGAATGCCATTCACGCACCATAAACACATACCAGGACAGAAGACTTGACCACCACACAGTGTAAGATACATTTTTTATCTATGAGAACAAACTGTGACAGATTCTCAGTCTGAGAGTTTGTTTCAGTCACAGATGTGCGCTGAATGGAGGAAAAGACATTCACACGTGGAAACAAATGGCAATGAATGGTGGACATGTCACAGTGATTACATGTCACAAGCGGACTTACCTGGCCTGGCATGGATGGAGGTGGCGGCCAGAAATAAGGGTTGTTAAATCGAGGCTCTGCCATTCTGAAGTGAACAACATTTATTTTAGTCGCATTCAGGATTAATTCTCTCACTATATATTTGTCAGTCTGGGTCAGAGGGGAGTTTATGATGCAAAGCACTGTTTTTTAAAATGCAAAGTGTTTAAATATTCTGAATAAAACCTGTAGGCAGAAAGTGTTAATGTGACAGATTGGCAGACTGACAGACTTAAAATGTAAAGACAGAAATGATAACATCCTAACCACAAAGTTACATAATTAGTAAAAGGTGAGCATTTACGGTTGTGCTCAAAAAGTGCTTGACTCTCCATCCATCCATAGGGGGGGTGGGGAGCCTGCCCCAGCTGCCACTGGGCGAGAGGCGGGGTCCGCCCTGGACAGGTCACCAGTCTGTCTCAGGGCTGACATGTAGACAAACAACCACACACACTCACTCCTATGGGCAATTTAGAGTCACCAATCAACCTAAGCCGCATGTCTTTGGACTGCGGAAGGAAACCGGAGTACCCGGACAGAACCCATACAGACACAGGGAGAACATGCAAACTCTGCACAGACGGGGCCCGGATTGGCCGGGGCTCAAATCCAAACCCTTTTTGCTGTGAGGTGACACTGCTAACCACTGGTCTGCTGTGCCACCCTTCAATGGATGTCTGAAAATCTGTGTGGGTATGTTTCTCTGCACAGGTGGCAAAATTAAGGAAAAACTGGGGATTTTTAATAGGCAGTTCCCTACAACTCAATTTGAAAGGGCTTTCATTATTATATGCTTGTCTTGAATTCTAATTTACTTCAGGACAAATACCAAGGTCGTTTTGTATTGTTATGACAGGTGAGTAAAAACGATGTTGGGTTACTCTAGTAAAGACCCTTTCCAACACAGGTAAGTGTATGTATAAGGTTACACAGTAAATGTTATGTTGGCTTTGCAGTTTATGGGCTTTGACACTTAAAAATAAAATAATTATGACAAAATTACATTTGAATTAAATACACACTTAAGGTAATTTAACTAGTTTAATGTACTTGAAAATTCGTAAAAATGTATTTAAAATGACCTTGGACACATAGTTTGGCTATTTAAAAAAAAATACTCAAGGTTCACTTACTAGAATTACAAACCATATACTGAGGAAAACCATGAGAAGCTGTTGAAAGCCAGAGAAATATAGTATGTGGGCTTTTGAGTTAACACGTCTTTGCCAAAACAACTCAATTAAAAATATTTTCAAGAGTTTTGTTTTAAGGACCTGCCAGTCACATTGAAGATAAAATAAATGGATGAACTCAAAACTAAGAATAACATAGTCATAAATGAAGAGCTGTAACAAACAAAGGTACCAAGGCTAATTTACAGTAAGAATTACTATGATACGTTTGCGCTAATAAATCCGGCCTACAGGGCGGACTGTCCCCGTCCAGTTAACAGGTCAACCATCTAAATGCCACTTCTAAAGAGGGAGTCTTGGCTGTGGAGCTGGAACATTTAGCCCCTCTGTTCCTTTTGTCTGAGACTGAATCCCTGAAAATAAGTGCACGTCGCTTTAAAATTCCACAAACGCAATGAACAAACTTTCCATTCTGCGACTTTTCGGACATGTCGGCTGCGTGACAGCACCTCTGGGCTCGGCCCGGCGGGGCACCGCACGGATCGAGCCTCCCGGTGCGACTCAGACATTCTCAGTGAGTTTTCTTAAAACATTTCCAGACAAAAGAGAAACAAAAATGGCAGCCTTATTTTTATAAGGCGGGACGCCATATTCTGCAGACCCCAAAAATTTTAGGAGCATGAACATCATGTCGTGAGGAGGGTGCTGGGGACGAGAAGCGACAGACGAGGACACAAAAAAAGCCTTATCATGTCAAAGGCATGAATGATTGTTTACGGCGAATTGCAGGTTTGAATAGCCCGGCCTCCCCACCTCTTAAAAAAACTGACACTTCCTACAACAACCATGCCCTGCGAAAACAGCACGGAAACGGACAAGATGCAGCCTCGACCCAAACACCACATCGATTAATGCGGCCGTAGCGACGCGTTAAGGTCAGAATATAAACGGCGCACAATCCCTCGTCTCCCGAAAGACGCAGTGCCATCTTAACCAAATTCCACTTTTAGGGCTGCTTTTTTCACATTCTGCAACTTTTGGACGAATCAAAGGACAGCGATTGCATTCTGTGCACTATGCACGGATTTCGGAGTATGTCGCTTATTATAGAAATGCACAACAGCGGAGACACAAAAAGACATGCACAAATACCTTGTGTCCTGATTGCAGATATTGTCTTGCGAGTACAGCTATAATATAAAAGGTTGATGTTCTTTCTGCCTGCCTCCAGTCGCTCCACCGCTTCCGGGTCGCTTTGTTCACTTCTGGGTGCTGCTGCGGGCTCAGTACAGTACAGACACGGAGGGAAATGTTCTGCTAACGTCGCTTTGGATTTCTACACCATGGCCTGTTTCATCGGCGTTTAAATGGACGGCGCGTTCCCGATCAGACTAATCTAACGCTTCTCATCGCGTATCGGTTGGATTTAGATTACAGGAACGCGCGCGCAAATAGAAATAGAAATAACGCACCACATTGTAAAATACAGACTGTCCGTAGTAGCCAAGTATAAAAAGAAAAAAGTGATGAAATAAGAAACATGGCTCCTTTCAGGGTATTAGATGAATTAAAGTGTGCTGTTAAATGTTTTAATATGCGTCACATTTTATGATTTCATCTTCATATTTATGTTTTATGTATGAAACTGTACAAATAAACAGATGGGCTAGTGGAGGTAAAACGTACACTAGTTCTGAAATGCAATGGAACAGAAGAAGAACACATGCCAATGCTTAAATGCATCTCTGTCTAAGTGACAGCTTTTTTCATTCGTTACCTTTTCGTACCTTAGTAAGTCTAATTGAGATAAAAGTCATTTTTCAGAGCCCTGGCCAAGAGGGCAGCATAATAACGTTGTTACAATAATAAAACATAAACAGCCTAATAACCTACCTCTGTCACACAAAGGGTAGGAATGAGTAGTTAACAGGCATAAACCTGGGATACATTGGATTAAAAAGCAAAAGCGATTTAAATGGTTACATTAAAATGTAGCACAATAACTGGACTCATGGTAGCACACATACTCAAAACCTTTTGTTTCTTAAACACATGTAGCCATTTTTGATGTTGACATCTGGATGTGTTCTGTGCCCCAGATACCCAACTAAGCAGGTGTAGGTGTGCACCATCATTTTATTTGTATTGTACAGTAGTACAAGTACTCAGAGCTTTTACATAAGCAGAAGCAGCAATACCACAGTGCAATTCAACTTTTACTTAAGTAAAAGTATAAAAGTAGTACCAAATATACTTAAAAGTAACAATAGCGAATGGTGTCTTTAAGCAGTGATTTATGTCAGAATAACATATTACTGTGTACATCACTATAACATTGGTAAAGGTAGGGCAGACTTTAATGGGCCCTTGTTTCTGCTGCCCAGTAAGTGAGTTCATACAGTGTAAAGCAGCTTTTGTGTAAAGGAAAGGAGATTTGTTTCTAGGAAGGAATTTAAATTTTGTACCTTAACTTTCCAATTTGATTTTTGGTCAGCTTAGATAGATAGATAGATAGATAGATAGATAGAAATACTTTATTAATCCCAATCTGGGAAATTGCATTGTTTCAGCAGCAGTTCACACTCAATATCAAGCACACATACCAATACCAGCTTTGAGAGAAACAGCCATAAATGACTGCCCGTTTAAAGACTCTAGATATAAATTATAGACTAAATGAACAATATACCACAAGTAAATCATCTGTTACACATTTAGAAGTTATTGGTTATAAAGGTTAAATTGCCTGTACAATATTGGGTCGAGGTGTTTTGCTGTGGCAGGCGGAGGAAGTCTGTGCTGAATATTGTGTTACTGTGTGTGTGTGGGGGTGTTTATGTGGTTTCGTTGACTTCCCTGTTTTTCACATCACTTCTTTTGAAGCCTCCAGAGGACCCACATTTGACTCAGTTTTAAAGGAAACCTTGTGATGGCTTAACGTCAGTCAGAATGTTTCATCCCGCTGATGACTGTATTGGTGTCCTCACATGGTGATAGCTGCTTCGAGATAATCTCACTTTTTTATGAGTGAAACTAACTCTCACCTAAAGTTGGTTGTTTAGCTTCCTCATGATTTATTCTTCCAACATGAACTTTGTTTTGGTAAGTAAATTCTGATGTTTTATTTGTATCTGCATGTTCCATTTAAGGATGATTTAAGTTCACATGAGAGGATTTTAGGTCATCATTACTCATTGTTACGAAAACTGTAGTTACCATGGAAGTAACACGCATTCATTATTTCTCAATATTTGTTAGATACAGTCAGTTAAAGGGATTGCTATTGTTTTTAAATTGATTATTATTTTATGAACTTTTAATTTGTGTATTTTTTGGGCAGTTGTAAATCACATTAGAGCACCAATGTACAACCCACTATGCTGTGCATCCTCGGTGTACAGTGTGGTTTTGTACGTTTTAACATTCAGGTTCAGTGTGTTGCTTCTTATGAGCTTGTGCAAAATCTTTAGGTTGTATTGATCAGAGACACGAAGTCATATGTGGATTAGTGAAGTGATGAAGTTCTCTCACTAGTGGGCTTCTCCGTCCTGGTCTTGCAGCTCTAGTAGCAACTACATGTTTAATAATCCAATAAGTTTAAGATGCAGCTAACTAGCTCATAATTAACATTATTGTTTAATCTGCTGATTGTTTTCTCTATTAATTGTTTGGTCTGTAGAATGTCAACAAACATCCAAAAAAGACCTATCACGGGTTCTCAGTGTCCAGCGTGACGTCTTTAGGTGTCCTGCTTTGTTCAACCAGCAGGCCAAAGCCCCAAAATATTAAATGTACCATCACAGAATTAGCAGACTACCTTCCGATTACTTTCTAGCAACTGACTAATTGATTAATTAACTAATTGGTTCCCCTCAAATATACAGTATATATCCAAGATTCAAGTTTTTTTTATTATTTGCCATGTATGCATAAACAGACAGTATAGGCATAGGCATAGGAATTCTTGTGCAGCTCTCCTTTGGAGTGAGGTAAGGAGTCCAAAGCCAGCAAGAACACTTAGTCTTAAAACAGAAAGGTTACATAAGGGTGACAAAGCATTAAAACCACAATACACAAAAATAGGGTAATAGTATTTCCCACAGTGAACTTCAAAAATCACACTTAGTAATTCACATGGTGGAGTTGAATATGGTAATACGCTTGGTGAGGAAGTGAGGGGTTTTTGCACATGTCTAGTAAAAGTGTCTAGTATAAGTGTGACCAAATAAATACAAATATTTGTTTTGCAATAATTTGAAGATAGCCCTGGATGAAGCTAAACAACAAACTGCTTCCTGACTGGCAGAATTAACTTAGGAGCCAATACTTCAATCAAAGCCCTTTTTCAAATCAAATCAAATCAAATTTTATTTGTATAGCGCCAAATCACAACAAAAGTCATCTCAGGACATTTTACAAAGTAAGGTCTAGACCTTACTGTTATCAATATTATTACATCGGGAAAGCCTAACAAATCCCCCTTGAGCAAGCACTTGGCGACAGTGGGGAGGAAAAACTCCCTTTAACAGAAGAAACCTCCGACAGACCTCGGCTCTTGGTGGGCGGCCTTCTGCCTCGACCGGTTGGGGTGAGTGGATAGAGGAGAGACAAAAGAAGAAAAGCAACAAGACACAACAATCAAACACTGATCAGGTCGATGTGGCTGGTGACTGCTCGTCAGAGACGTAGAGCTCCAGGGCCAGGGCAACCTGCAGAAAGGTACAGGGAGAGAGAGAGGACACACTACAGGAGAGAGGAGACACAAAGTTAGTAATGTGTAATGGTGGCATATAGAAGCATAGGGAGAGGAGAGGAAGGAGAGAGCAGAGCAGAGCAGAGCAGGAGGGGAGGGGAAAGAAACTCAAAGCATCATTGGGCCCCCCAGCAGCCTAGGCCTATAGCAGCATAACTAAGGGAAGGCTCAGGGTCACCTGATCCAGCCCTAACTATAAGCTTTATCAAAAAGGAACGTCTTAAGTCTAATCTTAAAGGTAGAGAGGGTGTCCGCCTCCCGAACTGAGACTGGGAGTTGGTTCCATAGGAGAGAAGCTTGATAGCTAAAGGCTCTGC
>NW_018127886.1:5512729-5514929 GCF_001952655.1 Monopterus albus | reverse complement strand
CTTGATTTATATAATTTAGGTGGGTGGGGGGCAGACACAGTCTCTATGGGGTACTGGGAGCGTTGGGTGGGTAGCAGCTGCAAGGAGACAGCAGCGAGGCGTGTAAGACTGCGACCCTGCATCCTGGACTCAACTCTGGGTTGTCATAATTTAGGTTGTAAAACAAACTCGTCCAGATTTCTAGATAAGAGAGCCGCACCACCCAAAGTGGGATGGATGCCATCTCTACTAATCAGACAAGGTTTTCCCCAAAATGTTTTCCAGTTGTCTATGAAGCCCACGTTATTTTCTGGGCACCACCTAGACAGCCAGCGGTTGAATGACGACATGCAGCTAAACATGTCATCACTGGTCACATTGGGTAGGGGTCCAGAGAAAACTACGGAGTCCGACATTGTTTTAGCGAAGTTACACACCGACTCAACATTAAAACTCATCTGTTAACTGGTGTTTTGGTTCCAGATGTAGGTCGATGATGAATCTTTTCCATGGACTAGCATGGACCTGGTGTCGCTGAGCTGTTTGATCCGTCTGCTACTCCACCTTTTTAGAAACATTTTTGTTGTTGTGGAGCTCTGATGATATGGGACTAGTTTATGACACACCACAGCTCTTTCTATCTAGGACAGCCTGAGAGAAGAATACTTTGAAACTGACCTATTGCAAAAGTGTATTCTATCAGTTTTACACAAGGCTATCCATGGAGCTGTGTCTCATTTTCTAGATGACATTAAACTGCAATGGATGATGGAAATGGTCTCCCAAATATCAGAAATGTCTTTAGCAATTGGTTTGGTTCATTGCCCATTGATATGCATCAGGCCTGGGCTGTAACACTTTACAGGCGCCATCTGAGTGGCAACAAATTGGCAGAACTTTTTATCTAGACTGGATAAGAGGGGAGTGGGATTCAAAAACCTACAGTCATATGTTTGGATGGAGGTTTTAGATATCAATTCAAGTGTAAGTGGTAGAGTTATTAATTAATGTTACCTGAATATCCTGTTTGTTAGTTTGTTTGTTAACAGCATAACTCAAAAAGTAATGAACGGATTTTAATTAAGTTTTTTTTTTTGGAGAGGTAGGGTATGGGCCATGGAACAATAGATTGGATTTTGGTGCTGATCCATTGCATAATCTGGATATCTGATTTTTCTAAAAGTTTATTCACCACTGTGAGTGCTGCAAAGGTTGTATGTGAGCCCTCTGGTGGCCAACGTGCACAGCTGTGCTGCTGAGCACTGGAGTCAATACAAGTGCAGCTAATACAGTAAGTTTGGTGTGACGTGTGCATCTGTGAAGAACTCTGCATTAGGAAAAAAATAAATAAATACCCGTGAGGTGTACAGGTCCTCCATGGAGGGCAGGCTGGCACCGATGATTCTGCAGTCCTGACTGTCCACTGGAGTCTGTTCCTGTCCTGTTTGGTTGCTGAGCCAAACCAGACAGTAATGGATGAGCAGAGAAACAGACTCTGATTCCTCTGTAGAACTGTATCAGCAGCTCCTGGGGCAGGTTGAACTTCCTGAGCTGGCGCAGGAAGTACATCCTCTGCTATGCCTTCTTAATGATGGTGCTGATGTTGTTCACTTCAGGTCCTGGGAGATAGTGGAGCCCAGGAACTTGAAGGACTTTACTGCTGATACAGTGCTGCCAAGTATGGTGAGGGGGTTCTTCCTAAAGTACACTGTCATCTCCACTGTTGTGAGCATGTTCAGCTCCACACCACAGGGCCAGCTATTCACCTCCCATCTGTAGGCTGACTTGTCACTGTCTCAGATGAGACAGATGATCGCTGTGTCACCTGCAAACTTGAGGAGTCTAACAGAGGGGTCCCCTGAGGTGCAGCTGGTGGTGTAGAGGGAAAACAGCAGCAGGAAGAGCGCACATCCCCGGGGGTCTCCTGTGTTGATAGTCTGGGTGCTGGATGTGATATTCTCCAGGGTCACCTGTAGAGGAGAGACACACTCACAGCTGGGCAAAGGGAGAGCACAGGACATGAACTATCAGTCCATACTGCAACTATCAGCCACTAACAGACTGTGTCAGCAATTTATAAAATAGCTGTTGAGCAAGCAATACACAGATTTGCAGAAATGTGACATCTTTACCGCTTTCCTTGTAGTCCACTCACTGAAATTCTAGTGAATGTCCCGCCTGTGGTTTTTCTTGCATAACTTTCAAACCTCATTCTAAATGC
>NW_018127886.1:5475743-5512699 GCF_001952655.1 Monopterus albus | reverse complement strand
GCAGGAATTCATGGTCAAGCAATCATACTGTGAGGGTAAAACTATCACAGGAATATTGCTTTTATGGCATTATGAGGAAACAGAGAGTGCTGTCTATTTCTTTATGGGACAGATGTTAGGTGTGAACATTTTCTGTCAGTTTATAATCTGAAAATTCAATCAAAATGTTTGAATATACACAATCACCCGATGACCTGCTTGATTTTGAAGTTGAAAAAGGATCAGATGTCTGTGTAGTGACTTGATGAGCTGTAGTGAGCCATGCTTCTGCTACAGCTGCCCTTTAGCATGGCAGCTGTAATGTCAAAAGCGTCAAGCCAGTTGGTTTATGAGCATCTGACACTCCACGGTGTACCTCACATAATCAAATCTCATCTTTTGTGTTACAGGTTTTCCCAGTGGTGCTTGGTTACCTTGCCAGTGGACAGAATGCCACTCTGGTGGTAAAACAAACCAATAATTCATGTTACAACAAGTGCCCACCTGGTGAGTTTCAACAAGGAACTGCATGCCTTGGCCTTTAACAGTGACATTATTACAAGGTAGCTAATCCCATTTCTGCTTTTCTACTCTTCCAGGATATCACAAAGTGAAAGGTGCACAGTGTGATGATCCAAGGCAGCACAAATGTAAACAATGTGAAAATAATTCATTCACAGAGATCGAAAACTTCATAGACAAATGTATGAGGTGTGCTACATGTGGTAGTAAGTATCTTCTTCAAATACCATTACTTGGAACAGGTTTAGCACATATTTTGGTCTAGAATTAAGAAATAAACTGTGCGCTGACTAAAGCAGTGTGAATACTGATGAAAATGATCCTTGAGTCATGGTTTCACAACTTTAATATACATCTTAAAATGCTGTGCATTGAGACAGAAAGATTGTGTTTTGATCTTTCCCCAGATTATGAGGTGGAAATACATCGCTGCAACTCTACTAATAACGTGAAATGCGACTGTCGTGATAACTACTACAATGCAGCCAAGAGCCCAAAAGACCTGGCGTGTCAGTCATGCTTACTATGTAAAAAATGTTCAGGTAAGCACAGTCTTCTTTATATGATATAAACACACTCCCAAAAATTTCTCAAATAATCTTTGTGTTGTTTTTCAGTGCCTGAAAATCCTGACTACATCAGAAAATGTACCTGCACCAGGTGGGAGTTCTTACCACATGAAATCATGTACATGCTCAGATGTTTTTGCAGTTTTATACATGTTTGGGTGTACAGTATGATATATTATCACTTCATCACTGTCTCTTTATCTTTCTACTTTTCTTAGTTGCTATGTTCAACTTTTATGTGTAGTACTTTTTATGAGATTTTTCCCATTTTGGATGACTTCACTTACCTATTTCATGTAGGTTTTGATGCAGTAGTAGATTTTCTTTTCTGTTTTTGTTAAAAAGGTCCTTTTTCTCCCTCTAGATCATCTAATTGGTTTATTAAGGCAGCACTTATTTCTACAGGTTGCAGCTAGAGTGATGAGTGTGTTTGTGTGTATATCATGTAGCACCTTCTCTGTGATGTTTACTTAATCAAGCCTGATGAAAACCTGTGTGAAGCTACCCATGAAACCATTAGTTGATTAATCTATTAGTCGATAGACAGAAAATTCCTTTACAAATATTTTGATCATCAGTTGTCTCAGTAGTCTAATTCAGCAACAGTTTGCTCTGTTACACTTTTCCTTTTGGTGTCTGACTATGTGTTTCTTTAAACTGAATTTCTTTGAATTCTTGACTGTTTGGTGGACAGAAGGAGACATTTGAAGACATTGCTGTAGACATGATGTAGTCATGATCTAAAGCATGCTGAGCATGATTTCAGGTCAGGGACCATGTGTGTTTGTTCAAAAGGTGGACAGTTCTGCAAATCTCCTGCAAATTTACAAAAAAAAAGAAAATAAGTTTTTTTGCATCTCTTTTGGGGAAACGGTTTTTGTGGTTTTCCTGAGGCCCTGCACTAGCTGTGCTGAACTGTGTGGCTGCAGATGTTAAGAGTCACAGCTTAAAGGCAGTTTTGTCTGTTAGGGCTGTTTTACCTTTAAAGAAATGAAGTAATAGATTCACAATGTAACAGCATTCAGGTTCCAGTTTTTACTTGCCACTCCTGATCATACTGGCAACTAAAATATCCCTTTCTAATGTAATTTCAGTGTAAGCGATAGGAGACAAAATCTACAGTCCAAGCAGAAATGTATTCAAAGACTTATCAGAAGTTCAGTTGTTATTTAGGAAAATCAAATGAGGAACATCTAGTGTTACTAGTTGTTTTAGTGCAAAATTCCTTCTTTTTGTTGTGATTACAGCAAGCAAAATGTGTTTCACCGCTCATATGAACACCTGATTATTGATTTAAGATTTTAAATTGTGAGCTTGTCCATTAACTTATTGATTAATATGTTCCACTGTTGTCTTCATTAGTTTCTTCTTATTTTCAGTGCGTGTCTGAAAGACCCAGAATGCAAGAAGAAATGTCCAACAACTACAATTTCACCTTCAAAATCTACAGCTACAAGACCCACACCCTTGGATCCTTCTATGGAGCCAGTTCCACGTAACTGTTAATTCTACTTGTGTCCTGTGCTTTATTAATTAAAGTTACAGAATAACTCACTTGTCTGTGGTTTTATAGCTTTATGAATCATATGCCCAAACAGCTTTTACACTTTCATTAAATGTGGATATTTTGATAACTGTGACTCATTGTTTACCCTTTGTGTGAGGTTATCTGGAGGATTATTCATGTTTTCATCATCAGAGGTTTTCAGACAGAACTACCGTGTTAGAACTGATGACTAGTGGAGTTATATCAGCGTTTCTTTGTGTCCACAGCAGTGGCCCCTGTCTCCTGGCTTCTCTGTGTGGTTGGTGCAATATCTCTGGTGCTCTATGGGCTCCTGCTGCTTTTCATTACGAACCTGCTAGGAAAACCAGACAGCTGTCCCTGCTGGAGCCCAAACAAAGACATAGAGTGCCACGCTGAAGGTAAACAGTATGTAGAATTAAACTGTTTACTCAAAATGCTATACTTAAGTACAGTTTTGGCTCTTGTACTTTACTTGAGTACATTAACTTTATGCAACTTAACCTTTTTTACTCTATTTGTTTTACATTTAAACCATAAGGCCAGCTTGTAAATATGGCAGTGTTATAATTTATATTAAACTACCTTACAGGATATAAAATATTTCAAACATTTTACTGCATTAAAATGCTGTGTACACATCATTTACAACAATCCACTGTTATGCTCTGTAATAATTTAATGCCATCAGGAGCCATTCTGAATGCAAATGAGTGCTTTTATTTTGATACTTAAACCACATTATTGTTGTTAATAAATTTATAATATTTTTGAATGCAGAGCTTCAGCTGGGTGTTTTTATGTTGCAGTGTTGCTACTTTTTTAACCCTTTCATCTGATTTTACATACCTCTATGTAATACCTAATACATCACCGAACCATGATTAATGGGTTAAAATGAAGAGGACACACTAAAATATAAATGATAAAACATTTCCTGGTCACCACATTTCTTGTCCATAGCTGTACTAAATTTCAGGTTATTACTGGTAGATTTCAGCGGGTGTCTTGGCTTTCCCCGCCTTTTTTGCACTTCCCTTTCTTCATGTGTTCAATACTTTTCCCCTGTGTCATTCCATGTTATTACACATAACTTAATTTGTAAACTTATTTGTTATGTTTTCTTTGTATGTATGGATTACTTGGGTTGTTACCGGCATCAAGTGAAAATGTCATGTCAACAGAACCTTTAGAAATATATTTACTGAGAAAAATGGTGACATGTTCAGTCGTTATTTTACCCGCTGTACTATATGTGCTAAAGTTTTAATAGAGCAACTAGTAAGCGGTGTACCTAGATGGTCCTTTGTGTGCAAAACCTTTCCAAAATATAACCAATTACTATCAATGACAAAATGTCAGAATTTCAAAATGAACAAAAACACAGTTACACTCCCATACATATGGATGGTTTGGTACTTAACTTATGTGCTAGAGAGCTTGTGTGCTAAATATATTACTTAAATGCTACTTTAAGACACACCTACCATATTTCTACATAAAGTTTCTCTGGTTTTAAACAAAAATATCTTTATACAGAAACTTAACCAAGTTTCTTGTTATGTGCTTTCTTAACTAAATGAGTTGAAGCAGGAAGCTTACTGATATTATCTGCTTTCCTCCTAACAGAACAAACCAGTCATCAAGACAAGAGCCCGACAGCGGTGGTTTGTGCTCAATTTCATGCACTTTGTTCTGTTAAGATAGAGATCTGTGTTGGAGCAGTACTGTAGGACATTCAGATGAAAAAATACATGTAAAGGTCAATAAGGGCAAAAATAAGCTGCTGATCACAGTTTGTTCAGTTTAGCTACAGTAAAGCTGCATTACATGATCAAGAAGGAATTTAGTAATGCTTTAGAGATGCTGACGAAATTGATTCGTCACTTGAACATTTGTGGCTGGTTGCCACAGAGACATTCATGTCATGTTTGTTGTTTGTCCTTTCAAGATGTTAAACATAACTGAGGATTTTCCCATGTTGGCTCTCAGTCAGAGTCCATCCACACCAGAACATCCAGCCCACAACAGACCCCCGCTGCCAAACGCTGAACATGAAGGTAAGATTCAGCGTCTGATTCCAAGCTACAGTGCACTGCCCGTGAGTGATGACGCGCCTTTCCAGCACTGGCGCAGGGGTTGGAGAGCTAATAAATGGGAACTAAAGAGACCTTTCTTGGCTGATATTTAGCCAAAACCATCAGCAAATCATAGGTGTATAAGTACATGTTATTAAAGGATAAGGCTGGCCATGTCCTATATTATCAGTATTTTCATCACTCCCCATGCAGAGAGTAAGACCAACAGTCTACTCATGTTTGATGTCTGTCAGCTGTCAGACCTGGATTAGTTTATTTATCTGTGCCACAGACCTGCACTGTTGTTCAAAACAATTAAAACATGTCAGGGAAACACACCGCTGCACTGGTTGAAATGTTTCCTCATTATAAAACACCAGACCCTCATGTTTTTTTTAAATGTTGCCCCACAAGCTCTGAACAGCCATAACCTTTTTTATAGAGTCTGAAGTAAGCAAGAGCCAAAGGCCCATACACAAGAACTCTGGATATTCTTAACAAATGTTAGGGTCTTGTGTCTTGTAATGAGGAAATATGTCACTGAGTGCAGTGGTGTGTTTCCCTGGTGTGTGAATCTATGGCACAGATTAATAAAATAATCCATTGCAGACAGATTGACAGACATTAAAAGTGATTAGAGGTGACTCGTTGTTGGTTTTAATTTCTATATGGGGAGTGTATTAACCAAACTAACACAGGGAGAGATTTAGAGATTTAAGATTTTGTATCAAAGGCAGCTTGGACATGCTAGGATCTATTTTGAATCAAGCTGTTATAAAATCATTAGCCTCTAAACAGCACAGTTTCTGTAATGATATGTGAAACCTGATAACGGAAACATTACATTTTGTTTTGTTTCTGTAATGATATGTGAAACCTGATAACGGAAACATTACATTTTGTTTTCTGAAAGAGACAAATAACCAAAACACACTAAAGGTCTAAAGTAGAGTCCTAATCAAATGACACAAATGGACATTTAGATCACCCTGTATCAATACCTTACTATACTTGGGATCATTATGAAACAGAAGCTCTGAAATGTCTTTGATAAGGCTACACCAAGAGATTGTCTGATGTTCAGTTTAAAAGGTGGTATCACGTGTCATTATGCTCTTCGTGTCAAATGCCTTGAGAGGTACATGAAAAATGTCACGGTGACACATCCGATCTGGCTTACTGCTGCAACGTGTTATCTGAAGTGGCCATATTTTAATCTCTGTGTGTTCAGCATGTGTTTTATCACTGATCGGCCATCTGGCCCACAGAGCTAAGGTGGAAACTAAAAAAAAACTAGTAACCCTCCCCTTTTCACACCAGTCAGCAAGTCAGCATGAGAGGAAATGGCAAATCAGATAGTGAGCACATGTCACTGTTCTCTTTGAACAGTTTGCATGTGAAATTGCTGACATGTTCAGACAGTGGTGAAAGATGTACTCAGATTGTTTACTTAAGTAAAGTATCATTACCACATTTTAAAAATACTCTGTTACAAGTAAAAGTCCTGCATTCAAAACATTACTTAAGTATAAATACATCAAAACTGTACTTAAGTACAGTACTTGAGTAAAAGCACTCAGTTACTTTCCACTTCTGTGTCCAGATGTTTTTTTTTTTTATAAAACATGGAGTGTGAATGGTTGAAGCCACATCTTGTTCCTACTGCTATATCTATTCAGATATATAAGACCTGATTAAATTAGATCTGTACTCCACTCATAATGTTTTTCTTTAAATGTGTAATACAGCCGTGTGTGGCCAGGCAAAATCCAATAAAATAGCTTTTCATTTACTACATGTTTTGATTGTAGGATGACTTAATACAACTCATATTGGTGTCATTTAGTGATATCATGCTTTTGTGTTTGGTATTTGTGACTGAGCTGAAAACCCCCTTGTGGTCAATGTGCTGTTTTGGTGAGTAAATGTTCTCTGTTCCTTTCATGAACTGGGCATGGTGGTTGTCAGTGTTTACCGTATACTGTCTGTCGGGGAATTTTAGGTGGACACATGTAACCCACCTGATGTTGTGGTTATTGAGAAAAAAACCCCAAAACAAAACAAACAAACAAGCAAAAAACTGATACATAGAGGTAACTTTATTGTGAAGGGTTGTGCATTTTCCACTGTCATATGGGAAAAGAAATAAGTAGAAGATTGATAAGTAACAAAACCAATCAGGAACTGTCAGGGTCAGGTGAGATACACCTCACAAGTTCCACCCTTGGGTAGAGTCAGGGGTGTGGCAGAACAGAAAAACGGAGTATGGACAGAGATTAAAAGAGCTACATGTTTTGGGAGTTTACCTGGGTAGTGTGAGCAGAAAAGGCCAAAGACGCTTTAATATTGAAATTGGATATATGACATAGCGACTACGGATACAGTCGCGAGGGAAAGGAAGAAAAAGAATTGGCACCAATTGAAAATTTGTCGTGGTAGCGAGTGAAAGCACTGTGAGCTAAAGATAGTAGCTAATGGCTGACGCCATTAGCTCGTGTCCGGGCCAACAGTGAATTGGGGAATTCTACCTCGTTAGTGAGCGAGAAGCAGAAGGTAAAACTTTATGGTTACACCTATTTATTTTGTTGAATTTTATGAGAAATTAAATTGAGTGTTATGTTAAAACCATGCCATTGTGTGTTGAAGAGATAAGACGGCTGCGTTGTGTGTGCGCCATTCTGAGCGGACATTACCGTATGCTCGTATTAATACATGGAGATTGGTCAGTTTTTTTTTTTTTGTTTTAGGACATTCTATTCCATTCATGAAATACCATACCATACCATACCAACTTTATTTATAAAGCACTAAAAACAACCAGAGTGGACCAAAGTGCTGTACATTGCAATAAAACAGTATAAATTATAAACCACAAACAACAACATAAAATATAATCAATCAAATGACTAAAATCAACACAAAAATATCAAAATGCCAGGGAAAATAAATGAGTTTTTAAAAGAGACTTAAAAACAGACAGGGTAGAGGCTTGTCTAATGGACAGCGGTAAATCATTCCAGAGTTTAGGACCAGCAACTGTGAAGGCTCGATCGCCTCTAAGCTTACGCTTCGTTCTTGGGACACTCAAGAGAAACTGATTTGCTGACCTCAGAGAGCGTGTGGGTGTATGCCAATGAAGCAAATCAGTTAAGTAGGATGGTGCAGAGCCATGAAGGGATTTAAAAACAAAGAGTAAAATTTTGTAATGGACCCGAAAATGGACAGGTAACCAGTGTAGGGACTTGTAAAATTCATTTGAACACCATACATTGCTCCAGTAGCCAAACCTATTCCAGCTTGTTGGCCTTAATTAGAGATTAATAATTACTTGTCTAAACACTTGGCAAGTGTTACACACATCATAACAAACCTACATCTGAGTGAACTAATACTATGGGTCAACTGTCCTATCGTATTGTTGCTCTGAGTCAACTGTCCTATCGTATTGTTGCTCTGTGAGTCAACTGTCCTATCATATTGTTGCTCTATGAGTCAACTGTCCTATCATATTGTTGCTCTATGAGTCAACTGTCCTATCATATTGTTGCTCTATGAGTGACGTCTTTTTATGCAGTGTGTGAAAGATTTTCCATGTGCAAAACGGCAATTAAGAATCTTGATCCTTCCACAGGTCGCAGCGCAGCAGCTTTTCCCCACTCTGCGTGTTTCTTAATGTCAACAGATCCCTTGGAAAAATCAGAAACAATGTGTTAGTCAGTCTTAACAAACAACTCACAAATATATAGTTTAATTTTCGCCAAAGATTCAGTAAGTTCCTTAAAAACTTGAACTGGGGTTGTTCGTGTTTGTTGATCTCCTGACTTGGCCTGTTTAAATGCCCCCACACAGTTTCTGGATCTTGACGACCTTTAGTTTACCTTAAACCCTGGGTTTACAGTTGGCCTAAAAAACAAATCAAAGAACATAATGTATGGTGGAGCTGTACATTGAATCACAAAAGGGGAAAGTTTTTTTTCTTAATGTGGTTAAGTGGTAGCACATTGGTCAGACAGCAAACTCTTGAAGTGTCCTTTGATTGTCTTCGATTCTCTCCTTCCAGATGCCGTACAAGATGAACAATCTAAGCACTGGCCGGCCATTGTCCTCTATGCAATTATCAAGGAGGTGCCCCTACGTAGGTGGAAGGAATTCTTGCGTCTGCTCTCCATGGCTGACGAGCAGTTGGAGCGGGTTGAGCTGGAGGTCGGTTTGGGTCTGAGCTCAGTGGAGATGCAGTACCAGATGCTGAGGCTGTGGAGCCAGCGCTCTTCAGCAAGCCTGAATGATGTCTTCTCTGCTTTGCACTACATGGATTTATCGGGCTGTGCCCAGCTGCTGCAGGAAAGCCTGGAGAAGCTGCAGTCAAGGCCTGAAACCAAGCAAGAATTTACAGCCTGCAGAAATTAGACAGACCATAGTTTCAAAGGGGCAAAGAAGGACACCTGAGGCTGCACCTGGAGACACAAATATCACGCTAGCATACAGTGTCAGACATGGATGCCAAGTTCCTAACTGTAGCCACTACATGAGATGCATAAACCACCCCAGACTGAGAAATATAGATGTTCAGTACTAAGAGTTAAAGGCCATTTCCCAGCATCTTATAGGCCCTCTTTTAGTTTTTAGTGGCTAAATATAATCAAATGCACTCTATATGTACATTTTTAATATTTTACCTCAGATGTACACTTTAAATGCAGAATGTGTATATAGAAAATAATGGGTTTGTTGTTGCAGTGCAGAATCTACTGCAGGCCTGGAACTTGGATCAATAAGTCACTTCCTCAAATCCAAGTAACAACAACAGCAGTATTTGTAAGAACGAAATGCATGTTTGTTAATATTCAGGCAGTTCTCCTTTAACACCTTCAAACAGTAGGCGGAGATAATGAATTCTGAAAAAAAAATGAAAGGAAATCCTCTTCCGTGAAACTGTCAAAACAACCTTTCATAAACCTCCACCGTGTTGTGTGGCTTCTCTTAAAGGTCAACAGGGGTGGGCTGTGGTTTTAGTGCACAGTGTGGAAAATCAGATGCAACTCTGTGATGTGTACCTGAAAGGTGAACAGGGAGAGCTGTACATTAACACAGGTCTCCTTGTTTAAAAGCAAGGCATGTGTACAAGGTTATTTTTACCTCCAGAAATCAGTGCGTACCTTTTTGTTTTTAAAAAGAATTTTACAAGTCAAAGTAAACCTTGTCTTCAGTTTGAGTATTTAAACTGTATGAACATTTCAGTTAACATCTATGATGTTTGAGATTACTTTGTCCTCTGTCATCTTGTTTGAAAGACTAGTATCACAACTCAGCCACTGTTTCTTAATGTTCACCCTCTTGAGGGGAAAAATCTGAAATCCCCATAGGACGTCAGATTTTCAGTTTCCTTCTACTAAATGGTGCAAAGGCGCAGTAAGCTGGGTTTTTCCTCACCACTCATATTCCATCCAAACTGATGGTTTCCTCTCGTGGTGTTAAGGTATCTCACTTTGAGAATTTTTGTCAGTTCAATTACTGAAAGGGAAGAATTTGGACTTTCCAGATAATGGCTTATTGGCTGTGTGTGTGTGTGTGTGTGTGTGTGTACACTTTTGTAATTATTTCCCATTTTCTAAAACCACTTATGAATTCATGGTTATTCTCCTCATTATCCCACTAAAACTGCCAGGGTTAGGAATTTTATCCTCACTGGAGCCACCTGGATACAAATGTAAGGTAACATGGGGTGTGAGAGTCTCATCGTATACTATGTTATGAACAAAATTCCTGGCCACTAGATGGGAGTGTTGGCTGAGTGAATAGCAGAAGCTGGTGTACAGCTTTGGGACACATGAAAAAAGACAGTACAGGCATGTTACTTCATCTTTTGTTCTTGTGCTTAGATTAGACTAATCTTGTGAATTGCAAATTCTGCTCCAGCACAAGGAACAGCTGTCCTGCATTGTCCATCACTGTAAACTGTTCAGTTGCAGATTCTTCATGCTGACCATCGATAGGTACAGGCCTCATTTTATAGGCTATATCCAATGGAGGACACTAAAAAGCTACAATTTGAGAAGATGACGACTCTCCGGCAACAATTTCAAGCATGTTATTAGGCTACAGATAATATAAATGAGCATACACACATTGTCTATGAATAAAGGTAAAATTTTATTTGTCACATTTCTGTCTCCGGGAAAATTAATGAAGGTCTTTCTGGAGGTTTTTAAATGACCTTTACTCTTTCACAACTTTGCACATTTGTAGAAGCGCTGGCTCTGCCTTGGTTAACACAGAGCAGTAGGTTTTATTATGGCTTCAGTATTAATAGCCTGTGAAAATGTGGTACAACAACCACTTCCAATGAGCAGCCGCGTTTGTGGTTTCTATTGGCAACGGGACCCGAGCCCAACTGGACAAAGAGCTCTGGGACGTCTCAAGTTTGCTGTGATGTGAAGCGTGTTGCGGATATATTGTGTTGTGTTTATCTTGTTGCTTTCTCTCTGTGTCTTTACACCTGTCACAGACTTTAGAAATTGCACTGCACTGTTTGTTGTATGGCCACACACACCTTGTTGCCTTGGCAACTCAGCAGAGAGCTATTGGATTACAAAAATGGGGCCCATGGTTTCTATCCTCGGGACGTTTAGATACAGAAAATGAACTGACACGGACGGTATCGGTGAGTCAGTTTCCTTTTTCAGACTTTGAAAAGTCACAGATTTAGGTCAGCTCTGTTCAAGCTTTACTGTTGGCTTCAAAGGCCAAGGAGCAGGTAGGTGAACCACAGATCAGAGAGAGAGAAAGCCTGAAATACCCCTGGCTGCTCAATGTTCAGTATTTTAAAAAAAGTTGCTTTCTAAAATTAAACAATATTTGATATTGAGGCTGAATATTGTAAAAATAGTTTTTAAAGTGTTAGGCATCTTGAGTACCTACAGCCAGAGCACATCCAAATCTAATGCTATGAATAGCTTTTATTTTTATTACCTACCAAGTGAAGTAATGTCACCTGGTTCTTACTAATTGAGTATTCAGGAAATTATTTTTAAATATCTCAAATAAGGCATTTTTCACTGTAGACATTTTTATTTGTTATAGTGGGAAAAGCACAGGTGTTAACTTCACCACCAGTGATCCTCTCCTCTGGTCAAGTGCCCCAGTAAGCCACAACAATGAGCGCTATCATTAATTTTTTGAAAACGTGACTGGACAAGTTCATGGGAATGTAAGAATCAGAATCAGTTTATTGGCCAGGTGTGTTGGACACACGAGGAATTTGACTCAGGTACATCGGCTGTCAATGTGCAAACAGCAGACCAGCATAAGGCTGTGTAATATAACAAAATAGCAGTATTAACATCAACAAACAATGCAGAAAAAGCAGTATCAATAAACAGTAAACAATGCAGACAACAAGGGAATGTTCATTGAAATGAGATAATTAGGGATAAAAAGAGAGTACTTAAAACAGAGTACTAGAGACTTGTACGAGTCTGTATAATCTGTACAATGTATATTTACAGGTATTGTCCAGTCATACTGTCGTGGGTTAAGTGTTCATCAGAGTGATGGCCTGGGGGAAGAAACTGTCCCTGTGCCTGGTTGTCTTAGTGCACAGTGACCTGTAACGCCGTCCAGAGGGGAGGAGTTCAAACAGATTGTATGCGGGGTGTGAGGGGTCTGCAGTGATCCTCTCCACCCTCCTTTTGACCCATGAGGTGTACAGGTCCTCCATGGAGGCCACTGACTTTGACCTTTGATCTTCAAATCTAACCATTTGTGTCAAATCTGAAGAAATTCTCTCAAGGTATTCCTGACATATCATGTTCACAAGTGGCATGTGGCCCGATGGACAATCCAAAAACATAATCCCTCCACGGCTGTGGCTAATCCTAGTGCAGAAGCAAAATTAAAAAAAGAAACATCAGCTATAGCCCTTGGAACAACCTACCTGACAAATATTTTGAAAAACTGCACGTGTAGGCTACCTAAGAGCAGAGACACTCCAAGCCGATAGTCAGCCGTCAGCCAATTTTGGGCTGTCGGTAAGCATCTGCCGGGGCTCATCTTCCTGGTGTGTCTTAAACCGATGGCACTAGTCAGACTCTGTCAGCAGCTTTTTGGCCAATTCATTACGCTGAATCAGCATCTGCTGGTTCGTCCTCGTTGAGTGAGAGGAACCACTCCGATTGGCTGTTCAGTTTAGCAAATCAGTGCACGAGAATAGAACAGTTCAGGAAAGTCCCATTCAGCTTATTGCTGTAGTATCCATAATTTCACCCATTTTAATGCAGTGTGTCCTTGTTTTTTGCCTCAACAGCCTCCCTTTTTCCTCTGCAACCAAAAGACCAAGCGCAGAGAACACCAGTGCCATTTGTAACTTCTTATCAGACATTCTTGATTAGAAGCAGCCATAAACAGCAGCTGTATTGAAAGACAGCTGTTTTGTTTACCTCTTGTACTTCCACTGTCTAGCTCTTCTTCTTTCTCTTACTGAATGGTGAATACAGATACTGCCACCTGCTGGTAGGGGAAGTTTTTTTTTCTTGCACAGGTGGAGAACATACGTGCTAGTTGGCCGTTGGCTATAGTCTGTGTGGTGTGTTCAAATGCCACTTTTTCAACCCGACTGGCCCAGACATGAGGGGACACAACAGTCGTCCTTCCTTGGTGCAATTTCTTTCATGTCGACTTGGTGTGTCTCTGCCCTAAGACTTGGTGCTGTTTTTTGAAGGCAAAGGGTGGTCACAGCAGATACTGATTTAATTTACTTATTTGTTTAACAGTATCATCATTCTGAACAGGTAAAGAGAGAGAATCAGACCGAGTGGGCCTGCTACCAGATCATGACTGCTCTGGTTCGACCTGCAGTCAATGTTTCAGAGCTGTGTGAGGATGGAAACAAGTTCCTTGAGGCTGGAGAGCTGGACAGGGCTACCTCTCTCTACATGTCTGCCTTCAGGACTCACGCCACCTCCACCATGTCCCACATGCAGAAACTGGACAAGTCCAGCCTGGGTGGGGTGATCTCTACTCTTGAAGGTTGGCTTGACAATCATGGGGAGAACCAGCCTACTGAGGGTCTTAATAAAGGACTGGCTGCTGTCTTTCTGTCCACACTCTGTCCCAACAATCTGTCAGCCACCATTTTCAAAATGGAGTCTCTCCTGCAGAGTGGTGTGCATGGCTGTGAGGAGATCTTTGCTCGCTGCACTGCTTTGCTTGAGCGGAAGCAAAACCCTCATCCAGAAGGTTCGACTCGCGTGTTATTAGAGATAACTCGTGCTCTGGCCTGCTTGTGTTCAGAGCCTCATGAGCTCAAGGGGCTGAGGCTTTACCTCAAAGCCTACCAGCGTAACAAATCAGAAACTGTCACACTGCTGAAAAGCAGACAAACCCAGCACCTACCCAAAATAGTGAAGGCCTTTTTAGACCAAGTACTGCACATACACCCCTCTCTGATGCTTGACAGCAAGAGGGCAGTGACAACAAAGGAGAGTGGTAAGCTTGATGAAGAAGCTGCATCTACAATTATTGAATTTTTGTTGGCTATCTCACCAGGTAATAGAGAAGTACAGGAACTTCAAGCAGCATATTTGTTTTTGATAGGAAGCTTTGGGGACAGTGCAGAAGTGTTCTCTACTCTCTTGCATCAAAGACATTTTCAGAAAATGTCAGAGACTAGTACAAACAAATCATTCCAAGACACGCCTGAGAGGAGAGCTCGGCTCTTAACCAGTCGAGCAGCTGCTTGCTTCTCAGCAGGCGGACGGATGGCTGAGGCATGCGGTGACCTGGGGGAGGCATTTGAGATCCACCCTGCCACTGCCCGTATTTATTTCCAAAAGCTCTTCACAGATCGTGGTATTGGGGTGGCTGCTCAAAAGCACCTTCGGCAGCAGGCAGAGAGGGGCCTGTCTGGTTTCAAAGAGAGGGTACTCATCCGTCCAGACCTGCGCTCCACTGAAGGAGTTGAACTCCTCGACCCTGTGATCACTCAGTTACGAACTCTGTGCCATTTAGAGCCTGACGGGGGAGGCCGAGAGCTGCGGGTACGACTGGCTGACTGCCTACTTCTCAGAGGGGAGCAGAAAGAGGCTCTCTCTATCTGTAGCCAGCTAGCTGCCGCCCAAGGTCAGCAGAGCTATCAAAACACAGTGCAAGTTCTTCGTGGATATGCGCGGCTTCTCTCTGATGACCACAAGGGGGCGCTAGAAGACTTCCAAGCTGTGATCGAACATCACGCCCCACATCCATCCAGCTGTGTGCGGGCCCTTTGTGGCAGGGGGCTCCTGCGCATGATGGGTGACTTAAACTACCTCGCAGCTTTAGACTATGTGACAGCCAGCAGGCTGCAGCCTCAGGAAACTGCGCTGACTGTTCGCTGCTTGGTGCCATGGAACTACAGAGGGCTGCTGTTTACTGTTCTACTGGAACAAGGGCGAGCCATGCTGGAAGGGAATGGGGCGCATGACTCCAAGTCCACATTCATTGAGAACTCCAAGCGGCACCAGCAGGACAACCAGCTGCAGGCCTCATCAAAAAGAGACAACCACAGATCAGAGTATGACATATTGGTTTATTTAATACACAATGTTTTTGTCATATTAGCACACGTGTAAATAATAAAGATAGTTGAAATCCATTTAACTGCTTCCATTTCAGGGTCCTGGTATGGTTAATGCTGATGATTGTTCAGTTTAGATTAACAGAACTGAACTATTGTTAATAATATTAGTAACACCTGTACTTTTACATTAATAATTCAGAATGTCTCAGTACAAATTAATGATGTTGCACCTTTTCCCACTTTGTGCATTAGGACTCCTGCTGGTGTTCACTCCCTGGCTGTGCTGTTGATGGATCTCCAGCCAGGTGCTGATGGGCCACAGATCCTGGTGGCCGATGCCTTGTACCAGCTTGGCCGGGTGGAGGAGGCTTACCGCTTGTTACTTTCCATTGGGCCCACCAGTCCACGGGCACCCATCCTGGTGCGCCTTGCCCTGCTGCAGCTGCACAGAGGCTTTCATTATGACACCAATCAGGTATGTATAGTATGTTTAGGGCAGTGAATCCTAAAGTGATGTCCAGGGGCACCATTATTTCTTCAGGAGTGTTCATATTATATGCGATTTAAGATTTCTCTGTGGCACACTCTTGAAATAGCTTTGAACAGCCTAGAAGTTTATCTGTTACATTTGCATACAAATGTTGTGGGATACCTACTGTACTGCAAATACTTTTTACATCAACTGAAATTTTAGATTTGCACCCTCAACGTGCAGATTTTCATTTTTTGAAAACTTGTCAACAGTGACTTGATTCAACCCACAGGTCTTTGTGGGTCTGTAAACAATGATGAATTGTTTGAACAAAATATTTTTTTATTGTTATACATGAGCTGATAATAGGTCTAGTCCCTATCCCAAATTACCTTCCTTCTTCTTCATCTTTTATAGTGTACAATACAGTACTCTGATACAGTGGTACAATAACAGTATAGAAATGTGTCAGGTAGCTTAATACCTTTGTTTAATTTTACATCTTTTACAGTACTTTTTTTTTTATCTGTCCATTTTCCCTGCAGCTGCTGAAAAAACTGATCCAATGTGGTAACACCAGCTGCTTGCGCCCCCTGTTGGCAGTGGCACAACAGAAGGACCGGGCACTACTGCAAGGACACTGTCACTGTGCTGCAAAACGCATCTTGGAGGGCACGAGAGAAGAAAGCTCTGTCCGGGAGGCTGTGGCTTATCTCTCCATTGCTATCATGGCCTCTGGTGATCCAAATCTGACTGATGAGATATTGATGTTTGTTACTGGTCTGATGCTGATTGTTAGCTTGCAATAGCTGATAGTGAATAGATAGAGGTTGGCTGTGTTTGGCTTCAGTTCAGCAGAGTTACATCTTTCATAACACTTACCATAAAACAGACAGATTGGCTATACATGTATTTAAACAGCCGGCCTGAGCAGAAGCCATTTGGATCAGTGCTCTTTTATGTTTACATTTGGTACTCGCCAATAAAGTTGAAAGTGATAACGTGTGAATATTAAAAAACCATTCAAGTAATTGTATCTTTCAAGGTGGTGATGCAGCAGACTCTTTGCTGGAGAGAGCGAGGTGTTATGCCCTGCTGGGCCAACGCAAGACGGCAATCTTTGATTTCAGTACTATTCTGAAGGAGCATCCAAAACATGTTCAGGCCCTCTGTGGAAGAGGCTTCACCTATCTTATGCTGAATCAACAGAAGGTATTCTTGAGATGAAGCACTGTCAAAATGCATCTGAGTTCAGAGCTTGTACTGTACTTCAAATTGTTTATTTTTTCCAACTAATCATTGAAGTCCCAAGCTTTCTTTGATACTATATGGTTATTTTCTTCTATACTTAAAACTAAACAGTTTGAACAACTTGAATTTCATGTGTCACAATATCTTATGCTGGCAGAGAAGTGAACACATCAAACTCTAGGAAGGATACAATTGTCTGGTGCAGCTGTAGGACATGTATATTTCTTTTCAAAGCAATTTTCAAACTTCAGTTTTTCCATACTGTAGGAATGCACTCATGATATCCTGGCAGCACTTCAGATAAACACTAACATAGTCACCAAAGACATTCTGTCACTCAAGGACAAGGCACGGAGGCTGGTCTGTGATTGGCTGCATCAGTTCTGTCGAACCAATCTGTCAGACATCCTGGTCAATCATGCTGTCCCCTGTCATGAAGAGCTGCTCAGGGAGGCTTTTATAATCAGTGGAGCTCTTATGAGGACTGACTGCAGAAACCCCAGATGGCATCTCCTCTATGTGGACATCCTCTTAGCCAAAGGTAAGATGGGAACTTTGCCATTTAGAGATTATGGTTTAGGCTGTGTGATAAATCCTGTTTGATAAAAAAAACACCTACTGTTGAACCCGCCACCTGTTTACAATAATGCTTACTCCTTCTGTTATGGTCCATCTACTTCAGGTGACATTAAGGCAGCAGGTGCTCATCTGTGCCAGGTGTTTGGCCAAGAACCAAGAGATGCAGAGGCCCAGGCCAGGGTGGGTGTGGTGGAGGCCTGGCAGCAGAACTACCGCAGTGCAGCTCGTAGGCTCAGCAAAGTGAGTGAGAAGAATCCCTCCAGTCTGCACTTCATGTTGGCCTTGATTCCATTCAATCAGCAAAAACTCATGGCACAGGTAAGCCTACATGATGAATCCCAGATTTCAGTTTTCAAAGCAAGTGCCATTGGAAAATTGCATTTTTCTGGGTATACCTTATTCTACTATCATCAACAATTTCATTTTAAAATGCGTTTTTCCTAAATCTTAAGGTACTTTACACAGAGTATTTATCCATTTCTAAATTCCATATAAATTGCTTGGCGTCTATATATTGCAACAGGCAGCAGCACAGGAGGCCAGCAGCGTGTCATCAGATGGGAAGTGGGATCAGGCTCTTACTCTGTTGACTGTGTCTGTACAAGCAGTGGGCAATCATAGACTCCAGTATCTTCGCCAGCGGGCTGCCTGCCTTGCTCAGCTGGGCTTACATGAGCGGGCCATAGCTGACCTGGGCCAAGTTATCCAGAAACATGAGGCATCAAGCGCCAGTTGTTCAGTTGACCTGCAAGTCTGGGCGGAGGACCTGTGTCGGCGAGGTCACAGCCTGGTGCTCTGCTCCAGGGAAGGTGCGGCCCTGGAGGACTATGCTCAGGCCCTGGAGCTCCACAGGGACCATGCTGTCCAGTGTGTGGAAGCTGGTCTGGGGAGGCTGCGCCTGGCTGAATGCTTCCTCCGGGGGGCGCTGCAGCACTATGGGGAGCAGGAGCTCAGTAAAGCTTGGACATTGATTGAATGCGGACTCATTGTGGACAGTGATAATGCAGAGCTCCGCAGACTGAGGGCAAGGGTCAAACGAGAAGTGGCCAGTCCCTGCAATGTCAACTAGTCAGAGATTCAAATAGGACACAGGACCTCCAGCTGAGCTTATGAAATATAGCCATGTCAGTGCCTTTACTTTCAGATGTTGTTTTGTGAAGGAACATCTAACTAAAATTTTATACACCAATTAGCCAAAACATTAAAACCACTTGTCTAATATTGTGTAGGTCTCACCGAACAGCTCTGGACTGTCGAAGCATACAAGGCATCTTCTGGTATCTGACACAAGATGTTAGCAGCAGATCCTTTAATTCCCCAGACTAGTCAGTCTGGAACTTTTTGATTGAAACATCCATCCTGATGAGGGTCATGTGGAGTCAATCCCAGCTGGGTGAGAAGCAGGGTACACCCTGGACAGGTCACCAGTCTATCACAGGGCTGGCATGGAGACAAACAGCCAGACACACCTACACAGGCGATTTAGAGTCACTGATCAACCTAAGCTGTGTTTCTTTGGACTGTGGGAGGAAGCCGGAGTACTGGGAGAGCTCCTGGGACTCGAACCTGGAGCCTTCTTGCTGTGAGACAGCAATGCCAATCACTGTGTCACCATGCCGGTCAATTGAAGCATCCATAATTGAAGTATTGTGAAAACGAATTCAAAGAATGATGGTCTCAGTAATGATATGGCATAAAGGAAATCAGCCAACATGAACTTACATAGCACTGTTTAATTCAAATTATCACACCTATATAAGAGATTTAGGAAAGTGCCGATGTGCAGGTTTTATGTTTTTAAAATGGAAGCGGCAGTTTTCTTTAATCACATCCATGATACAATTTAGTATGGATAAATACAGCAAATCATAGCTAAATACTGGCGTATAGTTCATACCACTGACTTTAACATATATTTAAACAAAAGTACAAAGTACTTGTACAAATCAAGGACAAAATCACTACATTAGTACTCTTCTCAGTGCATGTGAAGCAGGACTTTATTATTTAAAATTGTCAAATACTGCATTAAAATGTATACATATGCTGTCTGTATAACTTGTGTTAAGAAGCTATGTGTACTTTGGTATTATGCATACACAGTAATGTATTGTGGTTCCATGTTGCCGAAGTAGGATTTCTCCCACTCACTCATGAGGTCAAAATGCAGTGGGCGATCACAGAAGGTGCAGGAAGCTGTGGAGGGGCTGTTGAGCAGGAGTCCTGCCTCCTGCCACACCTCCACCAGTTTCTCTGTGAAGAGAACAGAAACACTTATCAATGAGCAATTAAATGCCAATTGTAGTTCTCAAAAACGTCAGTTATAATGATTTTTGCCAGCACATGCTCAGGTTATGATGTGTGACAACAATTTTACATTCACTAAGGGCATTTATATAAATCACCTGCACCTGCTGCTGTCCTTGCTTAAATTGAGAGTAACTTAGTTATTCTCACCCACAAAGTACTCCATCATGGCAGGATTGTGATGAGGAGATGGAGCCAGGCGCAGCAGCTCCTCACCACGAGGCACTGTGGGGTAGTTGATGGCCTGGACATAGATGTTGTGTCTCTCCAGCAAAGTGTCACACACCTTTGTGTTCAGCTCAGCATTGCCCACCTAGTAAACAGAGATTACACAGGTCATACCGGCAGGAAGCGACGCCAATACTGCAGTTTACTCAGTCTTTACCATGTGCTGATGGATTAATTATAGGCTTTAATATTCAGTTTCAGCATTTTAACAAAGCAATTACAACTAATGAAATAATTAGCAAATAAATAATGCATTAAGAAATGAAAACCTTTCAACAGGTTTTAAATAATATATTAATTACATTTTACAATGAAATCACAAAATAAATACTTTCAGAAAAAAGAAAAGCTTGCATAATATAAATGCTAACTTCATTAACTTAATGACTTATAACTGTTTTCATAATTAAACACTGAAAACGTCTAACTACTCCAGTGGCACACTACACACTATTGTCTGTGCTGTGCTTGCATGAGGACTATGTATTTGGTTGCACAGGTGTTACTATTGATTATCATTAACATTTAATTAACACCAACAATTGCTTTGCTTTACTTTGCTGTAGCAGAAAGCCCCAGAGTCAGCACGAACAACCAGGCCAATGAAAGTGAAGTAGCTAAGTTACAGTCACTCAGCATTAACTTTATTATTTACACCTTGTTTTTCCTATGGTGATATGTCAAAATATCAATTTCCATGAAAAAGGGCTATACACAGGCGCTCCTACAAATGGCTGCAGCTTACATGTATTTTTAATGCTTAACAGTAGAAGTGGTTTCCATATACAGAATATCAGAATAGTATAACTATCAGAGTTTTTCCCTAATGATGTAAGAAACTAGTTTGTTAATCATTTCCAAGTAGGAGATAAGTCCCTGTAATGCTAATGAAATTAGTTATAGACTTGTGCTTGCATAGCTGGCTACAGATGATATAGTTTTGACCTTAGGAACTTTTGGCTGTGGTCAAGTGAGGAGCTGGTAGATAGAGATAATGCTGTATAGCAGCGGAGGCAGCGGCAGTGCTACATCTTCATACCCGTATGGGGATGATGTGGCTGGGGCAGTTGACCACAGGTAGGCCTTTATCCATGAGCAGCTGCCTCATGTGTTTCACGTTCCGCTGGTGGGCTCTGCGGAGAGCCTGCCCCTCGTGGCTCTTCAGGACCCGGACAGACTCCAGGGCTCCAGCCAGGACCATCGGGGGCAGGGCAGTGGTAAAGATGAAGCCAGCTGCATAGGAGCGCACTGTGTCCACCAGGGCAGCACTGCTGGCAATGTAGCCTCCCACACAGCCAAACGCTTTTCCTGAAACAGTAACAGATGACAGAAAGTACATGAGGTGAGGAAATAGTGAATAGTTGGTGATAGTTGAAGATGGTGTTGTACAGTCCAGTACGACACCACCTCTATGACCTCAATAATAAACATATTATTGAATTTATACATTTATGACAAGTTCACCAGAAACTGAAACATTTTGAGCTTCATAAACACAAATGTTACAGTGACACTGTTGCATTGAAGTGCATACAATTGTACAGGTGCAGCTATTAATGTGAGCGGTGAGTGTATATAGAATCACGTTCTGGTTGTCGAGGTTGTTGACCTGAGCCAAACTTCTTTTTTGGCACCAACATTTAAGTGACTTTTTCAATATAAACTGCTGATAGTGAGATTAAACACTCACAGTTTTAACTCACTTTTAAAAATACAGTTTTTTTTAGAGTTAATTGATGTGATGAATTGACAAATGATTGTGTGGTTGACAGGGATTTCTGCCTACAAATTTACAGTCATCATAAAGCTACTCCCTGATGATGGTTTTATCAGTTTAACCAGAGAGGGAGTAGAGTCCCCACCCAGCTGATAAAACCTCTTGCTTCTTTTGATGAGAACTCACTCCTTTCCTGTCCTCACTGGAGGAGAGCTCAGAGAGCCAGTTAGTGCAAAAGAGAGGCTGTAAGTGGGAGTGGGCCTAAAAGAGAGCCAATTAATCTACTGTAGGACAGTCTGAAGCCGTTTGCCTTGCCCCTTTTAGTGTCATGAAAGGATATGTTGGTGTATGACTGATATTACCACTGTGGGAGTGTCCTTTAAACTGGGTATTTCAAATAAAATACAATATAGACATGACAAAAAGAAAAAACAAACAAAACATTAGCTTTACTAGAATTGGACTTAGTGCAGATGATACTCACCTAAGGTCCCAGACACAATGTCAATCTTGTGCATTATACTGTCCCTTTCTCCAACTCCAGCTCCATGGGCTCCATACAGGCCCACAGCGTGAACTTCATCAACAAATGTCAGAGCTCCGTAATGGTGAGCTACATCGCACAGCTCTTCCAGAGGGCATATGGCACCTGAAAACCCCAGAAAATAAGGTGGTATAATTAGAACGGCACAATACAGACAAACAGCTTCAAATGTCATCCTGATACTGTATGTACTGTAAACATAAAACACAGCTACTCACAATTTTCAAATATTTATTTTTTGTCTTTTTAAAAATCCTGCCAGATACGTTCACAGTTATCCATTTAGTTTTCAGTTGTACCTGATGAAACTGTGACTAGTGTGATATTCACACAGAGAACTTGTGCTAAAGGAGGAAATCAGTTTCTTCCCATGGGAGACAGTGACGAAGGACAGATACTGCAGACTGCATAATTGTAACATAAACATAAATAGTCCCATACCATATTTTGCTGATTACGACTGTTCAACAATATAATATACATATGTATACTGTAGATTTATTAGAGATATGATTAACAAATTTATATGCAATTTCTTCTCATTAATGACACCAAAAACAGTGTGAAAAGGGTTTTGGTCAAGTTAAGTAAAATCAGCTTTAATTCATATAGCCCAGTATTGTCCAGTATGTCACCGCAACTTAACACTTATGTTACTCACCGTCCATATGTTACTCACCGTCCATTGAGTGCACAGTCTCAAATGCCACAATTTTGGGGGTCTTTGGGTCTGAGCGTCGCAGTAGTTCCTCCAGGTGTTGGCTGTCATTGTGGCGGAAGATGAAACGCTTGGCTCCGCTGTTCCTGATGCCCTGAATCATTGATGCGTGGTTCCCTGCATCAGAGTAGATCTCGCACCCTGTATGTCATTGTGAAAACACAGGGAGTCCAGTGAGACTCACAACAGTATTCACCTTTTCTACAATGTATAAAACAAGACATGTATCGTTGTCTGAACTATGAGCCGCAGAGCTCTTTCCTAAATGTCATCACCTCAGTCTAGTAATATGACCATGTGCCTATATGATCAGAGGTTAATACTTACCTGGCAGCATCTTAGCCAAAGTGAAGAGGGTGGAGTCATTTGCCACAAAGCAGGAGGAGAAGACCAGAGCTCCATCTTTCTGGTGCAGCTGGGCCAACTCCTTCTCCAGAGACACGTGGAAGTTACTGGTGCCTGAGATGTTCCTGGTCCCACCTGCCCCTGCACCGTGCTTGTCCAGGGCATCCCTGAGAACATTCAGAGCAAAACGATATAACATCTGACTCACATAATCTATGTCACGGTAGGTATCCCATCGCTTCTTTTTTCCAAAGGTAGTAAAGTAGTAAATGAATAATAGTGTCTTTGATTCAAAAATAAAGTGAGAATAAGTGATTTCCTGTATTTTTATAATATTGTGATTGCTTTTATTAATATTATTTATTAATAAATTATATATAATATTAACATTTTATTTCAAATGTATAATATTTTAACATTTTTATTTTATTTTAAGATTTATTAACTTGACCTTTGGCTCCCTGAGTTAATTGTTTCAAGCCTCAAAATTGGATCTAGAATAATCTTGAAAAAATAAAACAATTCAATGATAGGCAAATTTAAATAAATAAAATACATAATTTGACTAATTGACACTTGACTTGGACTTGCTTTGACAAGAATTGTAATTTAACTTAAGCTCTTTTTGAGGTGGCCTTTCCTCTAAAGACTTACAAACGTTTGTTCCCTGCTGTCTCATTTTACCTGATGGCAGATACGACCCGCGGGTGTGAACTCATTCCCAGATAGTCGTTGCTGCACCAGACAGACACCTGGGTGCCCTCCCTCTCCGTGTCAGAGTAATCCTCTGCAAAAGGGTAGACCTCAGCAATCCTGTTCACTGTCTTAAAGACTCTGTATGTGTGGTCCTCCTTTTTCTCAGCTATCTTCTCCATGAAGAAGCGGTCATATTCGTAGCTGGATCCGACTGCGGGAGTGATAGGTTTGAGTTTATATCAGTTACAGCACTCAGTGAACAGCTATCAGATTAAGCAAATTAAAAGGAGTAACAGGACTTCACCATATTAAATGAGTGGTATGGGAGGCTTTCTTTCAGCCCATTTTAACTGTAAACCATACCCATGTTGTCTTTAAGGAGGTGGGTGATGGTGTTGCTTTCAGCTGATGTTGGGAGGATTGAATCCTTTAAACCCTCCAACAGTGATGTCATCAGTCCTATAAAAGAGGAGTACAGGCACTTACTACTTTGCCTTCTCTTTGATATTTGGCAAATTTGTTTCTGTTAAAATTTTAATTCAGTGGCTCTGGTCTTGTGTATGTTCACTGCAGCATCACTACGGCCTGTTAATTCTACCTACCTTCTTTGACATCCTCCTGTACTTCAAGGCTGGCACGGACCATCCCAATCTGAGAGCTGACAAAAGGGCACTCCTTTGATACTGACACGGCCACCTGAGTAGCCGTCTGAGCAAACAGCCTTCTCTGATCCACTGTGGGAAGTTGGTTACACTCTGATTTGGTGGCTGAGTCACCCAGCTTGGCTTCCAGAGACCCTGGGCCGCTCACAGTGACCTGGCGAGCGATGATGGGGCATTGCTCGGCCAGAGACAGTAAAGCAGCTCCTGTTCTCCTCAAAGCTGGCTTAGGAACTGACTTCAAAAATGGGCAGTGATGAAGGAAGGCAGCCATGCTGCAGCTGTTCTTACTCTGAGTTAAGACAGAACACAGGGGAATAACTGTTTTCTATAAAAACTGACTCATCATCTGCAATACTGTCTTCAAAGAGTAAGAATTTTCTTGCATTTAGTGTGTGTAAACACATATTTACATTCTCCTTTGGAAACTGTTGTCTTCATGGAAAACACACCTCTAGCTTCTAGTGTCTAGTTTAACTGGTTAACAGCGTTCAAAGGGACTAAAGATACAGCCTATGCAGTTGTTCGCTTTAGCTACACATAGCAGTAGGTGTCTCCCCCAGGGTGCGGCAGGCTGCTGCTGCTTATCTTCACTCTGCAGGCGCTGGAGACCTACTCTGACTGACGTCATGGCCGCTCTTTCCTGAGAACTGTAGCTATTAGCATTATGTAGCATTAGCTATCAAATAATCCTCAGCAGGGAGGCATCTACATTTTTTTTATTAATACCCATCATTTCCCTGCTATTAAAACTGTTTTCAGACTCAGAGAAAAAAAGAATAATGGCTATAATATTCAACCAATAAACAATCAAATAATCATAACAAAGTCATACTTGATTTGGATTTTATTTGATGATCCACTTTATATGTCGTTTAATTTACAAACAGAGGCCAGCTGTATCATTTTGCTCACAGTCCCCTGTGGCCAGCAGATAAAGTAATTCTTGGGATCTGTCGCTTTCACTTGTGCTGAGATGTTATCTTTATGTTGCTCTGTCAAACCCTACAAGTACAGTAGGTCAAAAAGTTTATCTCCACATTGTTTTGTTGTTGTTGTTGAAAACATTTAACTACTGATCACTTCCAAAAAATGCTACATATCTTTAAATTAGCTATATTTTGTGCTATAAGAGTTAAGTGGAGTAACCACACCTTATGTCTCCTCTCACTGACTGTTAACCAAAGTCATTTAGGAAAATACTGTGTGCGCATGACAGGTTCTCCACTACAGGATTAAATCAATACAATAAAAGAAAGTATAAATACCTATGACAATAAGAGTGCTACTAATAATACTCACAGTACAATTACCTCTACAGCATTACTAAAATCAGAATAAAAGCAATAATTGAGATACTAACAACAATAATAAGACAGTTACAATCAGAAGTGAAGACCGTCAGGGAACTCACCTGTTGACCTGCACTGAGGACGAACTTCAAAACAGCAACTAGACAAACGGTCATTAAGTGACAACACTTATTGGTCAGCTGCTGAAAAGCATTATGCAATCAGCTCTACTCCGCCCCTCAGAGGCCTCTGTATGGGTCTGGGCTTTGGGGGCCACTCAGCAAATCATGTGTGTGTGTGTGTGTGTGTGTGTGTGTGGGAGGTGTGGTTAGTTGTGTCACTCTTTGCTGTGTGTAATGGCTTTATGGTGGACTTGTTACTTCCATGCCTGAGGAGCTAAACCTACATTTTCAACAATATAGAAAATTCTCTTTTTGTCTGTTTTTGTGATTAAAATATTATAATATTCTACAAACATTAAAGCGCTATGGGGTAACCCCACCAATTAGTGAATAGCACGTACACACATTAATGTATTATATGACTTAATGTAGTTGTTACCAATTGTAACTCCTCCATCTGTAACTGACTTACTCAGTATTACCAGTTGTAATAACATAAGATACAGTATGTCTCCATTTCTTACATACATATTAAGTATTATATATTTATTTATTTTGTATGAAGATGCCAAATGTTGCCAAAAGAAACCTAGTACATACACCTTGAGTTAAGGCCTTTCTATTTTTTCAGGGCTCTAGACTTGAAGCCCAACATGTCCTCCTGAGGTTGGAACACACTTAAAGCAGCTATAATTCACCTGTCCCTGTTTTGTACATGCCCATAAACAGCTGATGAAATCTCTGTAAGATTTGTTCATGTGTGTTATCATTGCTTATCATCACATTATAACTGCTGTCAAATACAAATGCATTTAAATGTATTTACAAATGACTGCTACTGACCCTGCTTTATGGACTATTTAAGCTAATGAGTGTTTATATTTGTTGTGTTTATATGAGTATTTATTATTAATGGTGCTGAAATAAAAGTCATAAATATCAACAGAGAGCTCCCCAGATCACTACTGACACTAAAATTATTAATGACACTGAACATAATGTCCCCACTTCCCATTAGTAAACCCTTATGCACGGGCACAAAATAAAATATCATGTAGGCTACAAGTCGTGATAAGGTTACTGAGGTTACTGATTTAACAATGAGCTAAATACTCCTGTTTTTCTTATTTTTGTTCAGCCTGTCTTCTGTAAAACACACTCCCTGACATGCATGTGTGTTTGCGCGTGCGTTTGGACCACCAGATGGTGCATTCCTCTGACTTTTATGAATCGGTGCTGCTGCCTCCGCTGGTCGTGTAGAGGCGGAGTTTTTCTGTCGACGTGCAGGCGTTGGGCAGCAGGCAGAGGGCAGCAGGCTGGGTGCATCTCGTCCCGACTGGATCACAGGGCCAAACAGCATCATCATCCTCTATCCACCCTGACGAGGACAGCCTCTCCGGGAGCTCAGAGGGACGCTGCAATCTGATCAGAAAAACGGCAGAAATCGCATCAGGAACGACAAGATGCTGGCCTGTACAGAGATGATCACCATGTGTCTCCAGTCTGCCAAGCACGAACACTTCAGAAAGCAGCTTGACCACAATCAAAATCGAGGCATCGCTCTCTTCCATGATGTAAGTACACACTGGATTTGCAATGTTCAAGTGGTACACCACCTTTGAAATTTAGTCTTTTTCACGGATATATCTCTGGGACTAATTCTTGGTTATGTTTTTGCATGATTGTATCCACGTTTAGACGTTTGCTCACATTCACCTCCCGGGGGATGGGGGTATAATAGATTTACTGTCCTTATATCCTGCTTTTTATGAATGCTTCATACTGAGACTGAGCATTTAAGCCTCCCATTCACATGCGCTGGATGTGCAGCAGCTCTATTACGTAAGAAAGGTGAGTGCGCGCCCGCTAGTGCGTGGATAACAAAGGAAACAGTCATCTGACCTACAAATGTTCTGATTCGTTTCACCTTTTAACCTGCAAAGCATCAGTGTAGTTGTTTTAACTTGGCTCCTGGGGGTCATGACTGGTTGTATAGCCCAGATGAAACATGCATGTTGTCTACAGTATGTAAAACGTGACATGGTGTACACTTTTAATGAGCAGCCCTCCCTATGCACAGTACTAAACCAAAATATAAAAACAGAAAGATCTTACATTTTCAATTATTTAATCGAGGATTTGCTGGAGTAGCTGACAGGGTTGGATTTACACACACAGTGGTCTCCAGCTCTGCTGCCTGCCTCTTTATCATTACAGTACTTTGAAATCACAGTTTTTTGTTTAGAGCCTTTATAGCAGCGCTGAGGACAAGACAGATGTCTTAGCAGCATCATTTACTAGACTTCCTTACAGATGGCTGTAAGTAAAATTATCTTTTTCTTTGAGGTATATTATTGACCGGCAAAGGGAAAATTAGACTGCAGCCAGTGTGCAAGTTGTTTACTGTGCTGTAAATGCAGTTAGCATCATTCACTCCAGCTCATTTGCTTTATAGCAGCCAAGCTGACACATCTTCGGGGAATCTAGTGGCTGAGGGTTAATCGTTTATCCTATAATAGCTGCAGAAAGTAAGACTGAACTGGAAAGCAGTGATCCAACTTAACTGTCATGATCCCTTTTTAGGAAAACTACTAAGTTATTGGCCTGCACTGATTTTGTTTTACTATTATTCATCTCTCTTCCTAACAACTAAATTGTGCTTGTGCTCCAGTCATGCTTGCAGTATTTCAGAGAAAACTGACCTTCCCTCATGATTGATTTCCTCTGCCCAGACTCAGCACATTTAGACTTTAGACAGATTTTGTATTTTTACATCTGTCAATTAATATTACTTGATCTGAAGGAGCCATTGTGTTGCTTTTAATAGACAGGTGTGTGAGGGCTGTCAGCCTTTATACCTCTGAGATGGATTTCACTGCTGTATAAAATCCAGCAGTTTGTTTCAGAGGCTGATGGGAACCATTGTCATTTCATCCATAGCTGAGAGGCTGTAGATTCTCTCAGTGTCAGGGACTGGCTAAGACAGAGATGACAACTGGGCAAGATTCACATAGCTAATATTGTTTTTGGAAGATCATCATCAGCTCAGTGGGATGGCAATGGCTCCGTCGACTCCACCAACCTCCCACCTACCAGCACAAAACCTGTACTGTGCATCTCCTCCTCAGCTTCCTCCAGAGACTACATGTATTGCCTCATTTTGTTTTCCAAATTTTAAGGCACAGCACTCTGTGGTGTTGTAGACAGGATGCTTACATCAGCACTAGGGTTTACAGCGATTTGATGGTGACAGTGCAGCAGCATCACACCGGTTTGTCCGTGCAGAGAAATAAAAGGACCATGCCCGCATGTTTCAGTCCAATCAGTGCAAAACCACTTGTACTTTAAACGAAACCTTCTGCAAAACATCTTAGTTTTGAACCTGAACAATACCTCGGCTGGGCCAATATTGTTAGGTTGATATTAAGCTTCTAACACAGACTTGCATGATTAACTAAAAGTAACATGCAGGCGCAGAATTGTCAAGGAGATGTTTTATAAAGAACAACTCGAACAGCTTTCCTGTACTTTACATAGAAAGAAAATAAAGACTACAGATTAATATTACTAATTAATACATAAATATGATTTATAATAAAAATAATTTATTTCTCATACAATACAGGCATCCCCACACACTCCTTCATTTACTATGATGTTTTATCTATCTGAGTCTTACTGCTTTTTATTAGCTTAAATGCAAATGTGAATTTTGCTGTTGTTAGTTGTTAATGGTTCTCATTTAGTTTACTGTCAGACTTTTTGGCAAGTTTAACTGTAAAATCTTCAGGTCGCTATATATTTTGAATCTAGCTGGAGTTGTGTGTAACCCGTCATAGCAAACATCATGGTTTGATGTTTTAAAAATCTGCTCTTAAACTGCATTACCACACAATAGCATAACTTTGAAATGAATGAACATTCTCTACATTTGCTCGGTCCTCAGATTTTCTGTGTGGATGTGTCTCAAGCGGAGAGGGGGGTGTTGATAAAAATGGGATGTGAGCAGAGCAGGTCCAGGCCTTTACATTCTGTTGTGCTGGAAAGGTGACATGTGGAAGTAAGTGCACCGCTCCACTCTGATGATACAGTTTATCAACCAGCCGCTGGACTCGCTTGGTCCTCACAGTGTGACTGAGCAGGAACAAAAAAAAAAACAGAGAAAATGAAAGAGGGACCACTCTGATCTGACAAACAACACCTCACACTCCACAAAAAGGTCTGACTTTTCACAGGTTTGGTGTTACATGAGGATGAAGATATTAATAATGACTTTATTATCATGTTCACAGGTTGAATGAATGGACATAAAGGACTGTCTCTTCCTGCTTATGCAGATTTGACATAAAACTGATGGAGCTGCCTTGAAACAGCATTGTCGCTCTTCCTGGACAAAAACAAAACTGAAACAAAACAAAAGCTAGTAGCCTTTCATTTCCTGGGGTGTTTCATGTCTCCTGTGTTATCAAAAGTGCAGCAGAGGCAAACAGGAATACCTCTGCTGTAGTATGCAAAAATCTTAGTGTGCATTTGTGTTGATCAAAATTAAGTGTTAACTCTTGAAGAACCTGTATTTCCTCCTAAATGCTCAAACATGTAAACTATCATTACCAATGTTTGATTTGTCCAATATCTTTTGTCATCTGTACGCCAGACCTTAAACCCTAAACACAATCTTTTTCTCTTATTGCAGATTTTCCGCCGGGCAGACAAAAATGGTGAGTAAGCAAAATATGCAGCTAATGTGGCTAACGGCTAGTGGCTAGTGTATGTGGTTAATGACAACTCAATTAAAAATGTCTTTGAATGCATTGTTGCACACAGAAACGTGATGCGGCAGTGGGAAAAGGCATGGCTTTAATGGCTGTGTTCAGGTGGTCTGGATTGGTTCTGAGGGGATTTCTATGAACCCAGTGGAACTTATCTTTTCATTTACCGCTCTCCATTAGATAGAAAGCCTATAAATTAAAGTCAGGTGCAGCTGCATCTTTTTGGTTTTGCGCTGTGACTGGATTTAACAGGATGAACTCCTGTAGCTGCTCACCATGCTGTGCTCACCTTTTCCTGTTTTCCTCTGTAGAAAACACATTTTAACTTTAAATAGTGCAGATTCACTAGAAACTTGCACCTAATTTGATATTAAGGTGTTACAGTCTTACATTTCAGAATCAGAATCAGCTTTATTGGCCAGGTGTGTCGGACACATGAGGAATTTGACTCAGGTACCGCGGCTCTCAATTTGCATGTACTTGTCTTTATGTAAGGTAGCAGTGGGCAAATAAAATGTAAGGCTGAGAAAAGAAGTAAAGAAGTAATGTGCAATCAAGCAGAGGAATGTGCATTAGGAATAAAATTAAGTACTATACACACATAGTCTGGATTCAGCGGATCGATATGTACAAGGTATATTTACAGGTATTGCACTGAGGATTATTGTCTAGTCATACTGTTGTGGGTTAAGTGTTAATCAGAGTGATGGCCTGGGGGAAGAAACTGTCCTTGAGCCTGGTTGTCTTGGCGCACAGTGACCTGTAGCGCCGTCCAGAGGGGAGGAGTTCAAACAGGTTGTGTCCCGGGTGTGAGGAGTCTGCAGTGATCCTCTCCACCCTCCTTCTGACCTGTGAGGTGTACAGGTCCTCCATGGAGAGCAGGCTTGCACCAGTGATATTTTCTGCAGTCCTGACTGTTCCCTTGAGTCTGTTCCTGTCCTGTTTGGTTGCTGAGCCAAGGCCATTTAATCCCCATCTTAACTTCAAAGGAAACCCTCCCCCTACATGTCCCTGGGGAAAACACGGCGCATTCAGCTGTGTATGAAAAACAATCCTGACAAACAGCAAAATGTTTTTGCTCTTAATTTTTTATTTATGTACGCCATCTACATTTAATGGAATATAAAATGCAAAAGGGGCATCATATCTACAGACTGTGATCAGGAGAACTGTGACTGTTATGTCAGAGTAGGATCAATGATGCAACGTGTCACCATGAGCAGGATTTTTCTTTCTGTCTTGTCTCAGATAATTATGTTGTGAATTAGCAGGAACAAATTATGCCTGAATACACATCAGGGATTTGACATTTTAGCAGTAATAAATGTTACCTCGGTTTCAATAAGTACTTCTATTACATGTGTCTTTGTGAAGCCTCGGGTCTGCTTCTCATGTTCTTTCTTTCAACCCAACGCCCTCCTCACACCAAGCCTTTTTGTTTCACTTTATGTAGAAAGGAAGACAAGCAAGAGAAGAGAACCATGGTGCATGTTTGTGGTAGTTATCTTCAAACTGCAGCTCTACTCTGGTTCTCATCTTCACAAACTCACTGAGTCATGCACTGGAGAGGACTGTGCCTCCTTCCAATCAGCACTGAGTGGGCTGCCATGATAGACCTCAGGCACTGCAGATTTACCACGTAATGAGGCCTGGCTAGCAAACCCACTGTGCTCTATCCCTCCTCTATTCCTTGCAATGAAGAATCACATATTTTAAAAGCCAAAAAAAAAAAAAAAAAAAAACAAGCAAACAAGGATTCTATGAGTAGACTGCAGGAATATTTAAGTAGAAAATTAATGATTTTACTCAGCAGCCTTGTGCTGGAAATAGTTTGTAATACATTTATGTTCATTTCAGTAACAGTTAAAACTATAGTTTTCTTCAGTGTGAAGTGAAACAATAAGCTGCCTTACTTCTGTTGTGAGGTGCTGATTTCTTAACCATCTAAACAACACTTTAAATGTCCCTGCAAAGGTTGTGTATTGACAGTTGCTAGTCAGTTGCTTAATTCAGTTTTTGCAGGCCTAGATAATGTAAGACAGCATGTCTGCAAGAGTATTCAGAACAACACCCTTTAATATTTTATTTAACAAATATCTTACCAGGGAAAACATGTATCAGCAGCGTATATAGTATATGAACAGAAAAAAAACAAAAGTTGTGTATGGTTGAAGACAGGGTGAATATTTCACTAACTTTTGCTAGCTGTGAGTGTGTTAAGGTCGAATAGTTTTTATTATTGCTATATTTACACAAACACTAATTCATTTTGGGGTGAACAGTAATTGTTGCCAAAAGTCACAAGTCATTGTGAAGAGTTCAACCAGTGCTGTAGTTTTTTCAGGACAGTCTGACTGATTGCTATGCTAATCATGATATAATGCCTCCAGTACTTATTTCTGCACATTCTGATTAACATTCTGAAACTACTCTTCCAGGCAGAGCAGATGCCAAACAGACTACTGTCCTTTAGCTTGTGAGACAAACACTGTCTATAGCCAAGAGCTCAACCATTCCTCTGCTGCAGCTCTGAGACAGTGAATGCTTGCATAACGTGCCATCTGAGCCGCACTGTAACTTTTTAGGTGTTTAGCTGGGTGTGAATTTACACCAAAGAGAAGCTGATGAAACAGACTGGAGAATGAGTCAGAGGTGCAACAGGCTGTGTTTACTCCTACATCACGTGAAAAGATGATTTTTTGCATGGAGGATTGAGAGAGGAATTATGTCTCTGGCTCCTCTAGTAGCTTCATCTTCCAGCTGAGGTTTAACAGCTCAGACAACAGCAAATGTTCAGCAAACACACAGATTCCCATCTTAACAGTATGATTAGAAAAAAAAAGTAACTGCTAAACAATATAAAACACTTTCTACATTCATGTTACTTAATGTAGCAGATAAAGAATATAACTTGCTAAAATCAGAAGACAGTCTCGTCTGTACATTTGCCATTGTGCAAATTAGCCGTTGCTGCATAATGCAGCATGTCCAGAGTGTGTGTGAGTGTGAGCTGGCAACAGGGCAAAATTGTTCTTACCAACTAACAGATGATATGATTTACAGTCAGCTCAGGCGTATCAGTCAGCACTGTTGCCTGGCAGGCTGTGCGAGCCGGGTCTCAGAAGGTATCAGTGCTTACAGAGCAAAGCTGGAGAGATCTCATTATCATCTGCTGTGTTCTACTTTGACTACTGAAACCAGCCCTCAGTCACTCTCCCAAGTATCTTGGGGTACTGCAAGCCCTGCAAAATACAGCCCCAGGCACTGCTTATCCGGGGTGGACCATGCTTACATTTGTCTTTGTGTTTATCCTCTGAGCTGCCATTGCCTGCATGTCGGTGAAGGTATAAAATTGGTTGAGGTGCAACATGTGTTTATGTGGTTGCTACAAAACTGTAAAAGGAGGAATGAATCATAGTGGAAATCGAAACAGTGGGTAAATTATTTAGCAGTTTCTTTTCAACACTGAGCAAATAAAAGCAGGCATCATTAAAAAGAAAATGTTTTTTCAGTTAGGTCATTATTAATATCACCAACAACTCTGTTGCAGTAGTGCAGTCAGATGAAGGGAAACAGCTACATTTAATTCAGTTCTATGAGAGCAACTTGTTAGTGTGGATTGTCCTTGAGTGAGGTTTAAAAGCTAAAAAAGATTTTAGGGTCATGCTGATTGATGTAAAATAGTTTAATTAGGCAAAACACCTTTCAGTTAAATTAATTTAGTGTTGTGTTAAAGTACCTTTATTCGCTTAGACTGAATAAAAAACAAACACTTGATTCAGGCTTCACTGAGTTGTAATTTGCATGGGTTTGTCTCTTTTCAGATGATGGCAAACTGTCCTTGGAGGAGTTCCAGTCGTATTTCACTGATGGTGTCCTCACTGACGAGCAGATGCAGGAGCTGTATTACTCCATCGACAGGCAGCAGACAGAGTAAGTGCATCTTGCTTTTCAACAACCTCTAGCTCGGCTGCTCTGCTGTCAAATGTCAGCATCTTACTTCGGTGAAGATGATGTCAGTAATGCACAGAGAGCCTCTCAGCTGGTATTTTGACCTGATGGCACTACGCAAGCAGTTAAATAACTACTTAGGTCATTAGGACTTATCTTCTAAGGAGGATGTATATCTGTGGCAACTTTCATGGCAAAAAATATTTCAGTAAAAGCCAAAAATGCTAATCTATTGGTTGCACTACAGGACAAACCAGGGGATAATCAAAGTCAGTCAGATTGATCCTCCGGGGACCATGAATATCTGTACATAATTGCATGGATTGCATGCATCCATTCAGTAGTTACTGAGATTTGTCACTCTGGACCGAAGGGACGGACCTGCTGACAGGCACTTTGACGTAGCGGCGCTGTGAGAATTATTTCCAGCTCCCCAGTTATATCTCATTAATGGCGTTCTGCTTTTTGTCTTCTTTCCTTCTTCACAGCAACCTAGACATAGACACGCTCTCAGGTAATTATGTGTCATTCTTCTTGACTGTGCTAATCATGTCACTCTTTATATACAGTTGCATAACCTAGTCTTTGTGTATCAAAAAAGCCCAGGGTGTCAAGCTTTTAGCTGCTGTTTTGGCTTCAGCTGTTTCATGATGACCAAACCCAAACACGCTCCTGTCTCAGTGACTCAGTAGTTAACATGTATGGCACTGGACAAACTACTGAAACTAACTAATAACTCACTATTCCCTGTCAATCTTAATTTATTTCCTTCTTGCAGAAAATACCACTGACCAATGTGCTGATCAGACACAAAGCACGTTGCTTAACACGTTTTCTTCTCTTGCAGAATACTTCACTCCACATCTGGGAGAGTATATCAATGTGCTGTCTGCTCTGGAAAAGCTGAATGTGGCCATTTTGAAGGCCATGGACAATACAAAAGAGGTGGGTGATGATGGCTCTCACTTCTTCATTGGGCTTAGTCTGTATGTAAGTCTGACATCAGCACGCTATTATCCATTCACCAGTTTTAAGGACATTTGTCAGCATCCTTCATCCTTCTGAGCATTTGGTCCGGCTTTTTTGTTTGTGCCTCGGCTATTGGTTTGAAACCACAGAGGTCTTGTTGCAGTACAGAAGGAAAGCCTGCTAATGCATTTTTAAACAGGTGCTCACAAGACCTACAAGGTGAACCATGCTTTTAAAAATGACCTCCTCTAAATTAATGTCAGCTTACCGGTGGGAGAAACGTGGCAGTTGTTTGTCTTTGTAAATGAGCTGGGCAGTCAGTAAAACAAAGGGAGCAAAGCAATTTATGTGAGGCTGTTTCTACGCTGCATTTAGAGCGGGAAGAAAACTGAAAACATCCATTATTCATATTTGGAAATGCTGGCACATTATTTCAAGGTGGTTGGTCCTAGGCAAGGCAGTCTTATTTATATAGCACATTGATTTGATTTGATTTATTCTTTCAAGCATGTAAAGACAGTTGATATGTCAACACACATAATTTTACACATATCCAACAAATGCTAATCCAATATCAATTTGCTTATACCTAGTACATGCTTGAATGGAGTAGGAAGAAGTCAGACTTATCCAGTCCTACCCCATGACATCATCTTACCATCATTGGTTTGCAAGCAGTATCTCTACATAAATAATTCTCTTCTACACCACACAAGTAATATACTAAAAAAATTTTTAACAGAGTGTTAACATTCTTACATAATTACATTCTTAAATAATTTTCTTCTACATCATCAGTAATATACTAAAGATATCTGTGCAGATTCTTAGTCATCCAGCTCATAGTAAACCGCAACCGATTTCCAAGGTTATTTCGGTTGCAATATACTAAAGAATTATTACAAAGTGTTAACATTCATACACCACACCCACAATGTTCCATCTAATTAATCATTAAGCCTGTTCTTGCATATATCTTGATTGACACATACCTTTATATTTATGTTTAAACTCGTCAATTCTATTACTATTTTTTATGTCCACACTTAAATTATTCCATAGTTTTACCCCACTTATAGAAATACAAAATCTTTTTTTGGTTGTACGTATAG
>NW_018127886.1:5462734-5474136 GCF_001952655.1 Monopterus albus | reverse complement strand
CTAAACCAGGACCCACATTCACAAAGAACCTATTAAACTTATCAACTACATCCTCAAATCTATTGACCGGTGTGTCATTATCCATAAAATATTAAGGGTAGTTACTCATGCTGGTACTGTTTCTAATCAATTTATTTAATATATTCCAAGTACCTCTCATGTTATTTTTATTATCCTCTAATACTTTAGAGTAATATAGTTTCTTACATCTCCTCAAAATCTCAATTAATTTGTTCTTATATGACTTATATTTTTCTTCCGCCTTCTTTGATCTGTCCTTTATGAATTCCTTATATAACGCATTCTTCTTTTTACATGCATTCTGTAATCCCTTACTCATCCACGGTTTCCCACTGTAATTCCTTTTGTTTTTATTCTGCTTACGAGGACAGTTCCTGTCATATACTTTCTTAAATATATTTAAATATTGGTCATATGCTTTATCTAAGTCTTCCTCTCTGTAAACTGATTCCCATACAAAGAAGCAATTCAAAGTGCTTCAAAGGCAAAGAGAATCATTAAGCATCAAACCCAGAAACAAATCAATGAAGACAACCTGGTAGCCACACCAGATAAGCATCTTAAATAAGCTAATTTTGTTGTTTTGCATATTTGAGGCAGTTTGTTACCAAGTGAACCAGATACAAATGTTACGGGCCCCAAGTGCCGGGGCTGCGTAGCAGTGAATTAGTGCAGCCTGGAAAACACAATGTGACATCAGAACAGAACTCTCACGGTGCGCTGACATTCGCATCCAGACTGCATCTGGGTTTATTCAAACATTAACATTCAAACATTATAACAGCATGAATAAAGTGCATTTTTATCCCATATTTTCTTAACTCAAGTTCTCAATATAATTACTTAAACACCTGAGTGACATGTCTCAGCACCACTTTGGTGGTGAATAAACAGTTGCTCCACTGTTCCATGCTTAACTGTAATTAGTTATCAAATAAATAATGGGCTGCACACTAAAAATACTAGTTATCTTTGAACAAAAATACATTTACATTACTTCAAACTGAATATATAACTATCTCTCATGCATTTACATTGACTTCGGTTTAAACATTCTTACTTTACCTAAGTCCTAATAACAATATACAATGCATATTAGTGACAATAAAACTGGATAAGGTCCATAAAACCGGACTTTGGAGGTCCTCGCGATATTTCCGCTAAATCACGCGAGACGTCCTACCCGCGGGAAACCTCCGCTTTACTTTGAGCCTTGACTAACTAAACTATTACCGACGAGCATGTAAATATACACCGAACAGTACGCTATACTAACAAATTATTAAATACTAACATCATACTGCTTTGTATGTGTAGTTTCACCGTCTACTGACCTGGAAAACACAATGTGACATCAGAACAGAACTCTCACGGTATGCTGACATTCGCATCCAGACTGCATCTGGGGGCGAGGACAGAAGGTCCCTCCCCAAAACCATTCTGGGTGCAACACCAAGCGCACAAAGGTTCCGCTTTACCCTTTTCTGTTCTCCAACCACCAAATCCAGGACAGCAGGCACAAAACATCATATAATATAAATGTGGCACCCAAAATAAAATGTACATTCAATTGTCAATTATGAAATAATAAATTAACTGAAAACAATGTGGTGACATATCTTTAGGTGCACCACACAAACAAACTGTGTAGGCTCTAGCACCTATAAAATGAGCTGAATAGATTTTCTTAGTGTTATATGTAATGCTGGATTTTATTTTTATGTAACTACAAGTGGTGGTGCATTTACAGCCGTTCCGCCAACAGTTTATTGACAAGTCTGTAGGTCACTTTGCCAAGTGGGAGATATTGTTACTGTCACAAATATCACAAGCTCGGAATGATTATGTTTCCAGTATCAAATCACCTGCTTTGCTTAGTGAAACATGCTAAATAGAACTTTATGAAATCCTGTCATAGTCTCTGTGATGGACAGGGGATTAAAGACCCTGCTCCTGATGCAGCACTGTAATTATGTTGTTTCTTACACATAATTTAGATCAACATCAGAGAAAATCAATAGCTCCACTCACTCTTTATTGATCTCACCTAACCCCTTGTTTTAAGCCAGCTAGTGAATATTTATTTCTGTTTGGCAAAGGAAGAAAAATCACGTGCAGACTGTGCGTATTTTCACTGCAGTGCAGGAAGTGGGTGTTACTGATCATAGGAGAGCACAGATGACAGTAGCTAATGCTGACAATCCCACCACGTGTCCAGCTGTTCTGATGTCAGATGCCTGTGTCACATACACATGACCACTTTCCAGCTGCTCTGACTTCTTCCTCTTTCAGTTTCTGGCCCTCGTCTTTAATCCAAGTCTATTATTCACTTCATTCAGATGCACACATTTCTTTTTAATCTTCTTTCTCTGTACATTCGTCTGCTCCGACATTGCCTCATCTGGCTCCTGTTCTTGTTCTTTTAAACTTTCCTCTTTTCTTTATCTCCCATGCCTTCTTGCTGCTCATGCATTTTTTATTTTGCTATTAGTCTGTCAAAAAGCTTTCTTTGCCCTGAAGAACATATGCTTTTTTTTAGCCATCCTGAGATTAATCTTAGTTATTAAATACTTAACCAAAGACAAGCCTGAGCCTATAGCAGTGCTCTGGGGCGACCAGAACTACCAAGACCCAGCAGAAATATGGGTAAAGCTTTTACATGAAGTCCAGTTTATAATGCTTTCATAATATCTAGAAACACAACCAGTAAACTGATGATGTTACAAGACTAAAATGTGTTTTCTGTCTTGTTGTTGTGTCCCAAGATAAAAAGACCATATTGCAGCTCTTCTGTTCGAAGAGAGGAAATATTAAGAGGACTGAGGTTCATTGTTCACGTAGTGCAGCGCCTCTGCTGCAGAGAAGACCAAGCACACAGACACAAGGAACAAGCTTGGTCGTCATTTTTCAAACATCTCCGTCTCATTTTTCCTGAACTCAATTTCCTTGCACCACAAGGGGCCGCTGAGGATGATGGGATTCATTATCCACAAAAACTGACATGGCATAGTTGTATTTACCTGGAAGAACATGGGGGTAAAGCAGCAGCTATTCCACTGAAGCTTATACAGTAGTTTTTTTAGTGCCAGCTTTGAAAAGTGGCACTAGAAACCATTATATTATAACTTTCCAGTTTATGGAATACACTGTTATCACCTGGGGTGTTTGCAGCCATTAATTCACGGTAATCAACACGTTCTACATGAGACATGTTCATGCCATCCACATTTGTTGCGTTTTAACTTTATCTCTGTTCACTCCTTGTCTGTTTCCCCACCCCAGGCCTAAATAAATAAAAATAATAAACCAAAATTATGATAATCATGTATTTTCCCATTTGAACTAAAAATAAGAAATGAATGAATGTATTTTTCCCATATCAGCTGATTCTTCTTCATTTTTGCGCCCTCCAGGAGTACCAGAAGTCATCAGTGCTGGGTCAGTTCGTGACACGCATCCTGCTGAGGGAGACCTCCACCCAGCTGCAGTCCCTTCAGTCATCCCTGGATTGTGCTATGGAGGCTGTTCATGACCAAGGCTGTACAGGGAGGATACTGGAGAAGCCCCAGGACTTGGCTGTCCAAAGGACGGCCAAACGCCCTGGCCGACGCATCCAGAAGAACATGTGTCTCTCCCCTACCGACCCCTACTCTGGCATGCTCACCACAGGTAGGTCTCAGGAACATTGAGATTAAAATATGAAGGGAGCACAAATTTGCCAAAACACTGGAGGTTGAAACGGGCACAGTAGGTCATACAAAACGCACAAGACTTTGATAAACTATCCTTGTTCACACCTCTTGCGCTGTGCCTTGTTTGTTTCTGGGGTCAGGAGTCAGCGTGGAGCCAGATAACCACTGGGGCACCCAAATCACCCAGCTCGAGGAACTCATAGACAAACTGGAGTGTGAGGTTTGTGTAAAATCTGCTTGTTTTTGTCAGCGCACAGATGCCAGGCTAGCTGACTGTGGTTAACCTCCACATTCACCTTCACTCTGTCTATACTAGACATAGTGCTTATAGAGTTATAGAGTATGTGGAGGTCTGGGAGGGACAGGAAATCTTTACTTTAATAACCTTTTTAAAAGTCTGGTGATGCATGCATATGTTTCAGTTTGTCAGCGTGTTATATTATCCATCTTCAGGTTGCATAGAGAGATTGTGGGATGCGCAGGGCAAAGGGTGTGTTTGAGGTGTATGAATTTTAATGTTGATTTATTTACTTTTCAATTGTTATGTAGTCATTTCTGATGAGATTATGAACATAAAATACAAAAAAATAATGTACTTCTGGGAGGTTAGAAATAAAGCACAGGGAAACAATAAAGTTTTGAAGCTTCTTGAAATTTATGAAAAGTCACCGATATTTCACTTGCAGGTTGTGAAAAAGAGCACAAACAGTTTTTGGCTGCTGCTGTGGGGATTGTTAATTTTATATTGATATGAAATTATAGATAAGGCATTTCCCAAAGTTAGATACCAGTGCTGCGAAGTTAATGAGGTAGCCTGCTAACACTCTAATTACATTTCCTTATCTTGGCCATGCAGACAAGAATATAGTATAAGGCCAGTTCTCAGGGCTGTAGTGAGGCTGTTGTAGGTTAGATAATATGAACATGGTGAGGTCTTCCTTGTGAAAGCTAATGCTCTGCTACAGGCTGAACTAGAGGCCATACCGTTGCTGGATTCAGTTGAGCCGGTTTTGCTGCTAATTCTTGTTCTGCTCATAGCTGAATAAAATATCTATGCCCATTTTCAGAGTCCACAACTTGAACCTCTTAAAGAAGACACATTGGCAGGGACGTATAAATCAGTGAGTTACATTTATACTGTAATGTAAATAACTGTAGGTTCATTATAATACTGTGATCTAATTATATAAGTTATATTTGCTCTGAATAAATAATGATGGTGTTGCTAATTTTTTTTAAAGTATTTTATTTACATACCAAAATGAGCCCAAATCATTGAGATTATTTGTTTTCTCTCCCCTTCTCTAGAACATTCTTCTAGTCCAAAGACAAATGTCTGTGAAGGAGAGAGATGTTGAGCAATTTCAGCAAGCTCTCAAAATCTACACAGACGCCACTAGCAGCCAGCTAAACAACCTACAGTATGTCCGTTGTTCAGCCTCAGTGCTTCTGTTTGTCTCAGGATCTCTCTGTGATTTGATGTAGCCACTTCAGATCCCTTCAATTTCCCCAGACATATGAGACAACCCCTGCTACTCTTTGTTTATTCTTTCTCTCTGTCTCTTTTTATTTGTAGTGTTTCAGTTCAGAACCTGCCGGACAGATCATGCTTCATCATGTATGAATTTTGGCAGGATCGCCTCTCCTGGATGAGGTAAGATCAGAAGGGTTTCATGGCATTGTTAATTAGAAAACATGTTGCAAGAATTTCTTTGCTGAAACATAATTTGCCCAGCACAAAGAGCTGCTTTGAAGCATTATTGCCTTTGCAGACAGTCTCATCTTTTTCATCCTTCAGCTACCTGCAGTCGTCCATCAGTAAGACTTTCCAGCGCTGCATTATCGACTCACTGGAAGAGCCAGAGATGGTCTCCACCATGCTGCTCCCAGGTATAAACAATGCCTAGTTTATTGTACGCTCCTGTTTCATGCTCAAAATCCCACATGAATCCAAATTGATGTAGTTCATAGATTTATGAATCTCAGTAAAACTGGAAGAATGAGGTAAATAAGCATGGTCTTCTGAAAAACGATTACTTCATATGCTTGATACAATGAATAGGGGGTAATCATTGGTTCATTATTATCTGATAGAATAACGAATGAACATAAGAAGTTCATTAAAGTCTTTCTGGGTGCTTTCTGGAAGCTTTTGGTGGCTTCACTTCTGGGAGCTCTTAACCTGTCCAGCGTTTTTACAGTTGATAGTAGAAACCAAAAACAAAGGTGAAAGAGGGTGAACACTAGACTTAGTTTCATCAGGTGTCCGGACTCAAAACAAATGCTAGTGTCGCTCCATACCATGCGTACAGTAAGCAAGTGACCTCAATATATAAACCTGAAAGGTGATAGTAAACCATCAAATCAATTAATGTGTGTATAGTAGTGTATGTTGTATTAGAAAAATAATTATTTTCTCAGGAAATTGTTTTTTCTTAAGGAACAAAATATGCCCTGTTACTTAGGTTCTCTTCCTGTTGTCATTTGTCATCTGTTTGACTCAAGCTGTTTCCTTTTGCAGCCTCATGGTGGATTATGAACAACAACTGACAGAGCAAAGCTGCTGCTACTCAACACAGTTAAAGCAGGAGCATCTGTATGGTTGTTTCTTCATTTTTTGGTATTTGACATCCACTTTTTTCTTGATAGCATGACCAGGATTGTTTTTGCAAAGCTTTGCTCCAGGGTTATAAATATAAGAGTGCTTGGATAAATCAGTTAGTAGTGAAACAAACTAAAACCTTGGTGAGAAAGAACTGAGGCAATGCAATATTTTATTGTGTGATCAGGAACTGTGTTAAGATTCATTTCACAGTACTGGCACTTTTCTTGCTTCTGATTTAAGAGACACATAAGAAATTAAAAACAAAGATTTGCATGATTTCTTATTTCTCTGTGCTCTTATTATTTCAATCAAAGCTACATCGTAGAGTAGAAATAATGTCAAAATGGCACAAAAAAGAAACACATGAATAACAGCCAGTCTGTCCATCCATCGCCATCTTATCATGCCTTCTTCATTAAAAACAAAATCAGAAATTGTGGTAGGAATAACCTGCATTTTCCCTTGTTCTTGCTGTGATATTGTGCTTTGCTGTCTTCTTCGAAAGTTTACTACCAGGCATCTTTTTACTAAAGGGTTACACAGCCATTAGATAGAACAGAGTTAATGAATGCTTATGGTCTGCATATAAAGTTTTGTCACCCGTCAGTCACTCCTGCACTTTAGAAAAATACGAAACATGGATCTTATTGTAAAGAATGGACATTTATTGTAGACTGTCTATTGAAAATGTAGAATTAACTGTTGTTAACAAGCCAAGAACTGCACTCGAGTGTAGTACGACATTAGTGGACGATAACAATCTACCAAATAATTGTGAAGTTTATTAGTCTAGAAGTAAAACTCAGAAGCCATTACTTTACATTTGCAGTGTGTAATCACATGAGTGCATAGGTAAAACACACATACAGTAAATAGAACTTTATATTTTGAGTACAGCAGTAAAGCAGAAACTATTCTGTGTAATGACATTAAAACAAAGTTTGTTGAGATCATGTACAGTCGCTAATGAACGCTGTGAGGTTTAAGTAACAGTGGTGTAACCTTGATAAATGTACAGTCTGACAGTATTCTGAGCATCAGTCGATCTGATAATGCAAGGAATGAATGTGTTCAATCTTTCGTTGAACTATTTATCACTTCTTTTATGAAGAATATAAATTTGTTATGTGGATGTTATATTTGTTTTCTGGCATGAAATAAAGTTTATGACATGATGACGACATAAAAACTTAAAACTTGTCTCTGTTTAAGATGAGTGAAATGTTTAGACTAAATAACAGCTAATAGCAAGACTGAAGTGACCCATATACCGAGCAGTCACTCTGTATTGAGTTTACTGTATGTTTACATCTAAAGTCAGCCTCTCTTCTTTTTACACAGTACACGGTTAAATGATCAAGAGTAAATAATGGCTTAATTCTTACTTGTTTTGAAGCATTGTAAAACTGACTTTCAGCTTTATAATTGTATGAAAATCCATGTGAAAGAGCCATCAAAGAAACTTGGTAAAAGGAACTAATGTTTTTTCTTGGCTGAATATGACAAGACTGAAATACCTTGTACATACTGCATAAGTGCATGATATCAGCTGCTGGAACCTTTGAAAAAAAAGGAAGCCATTTCATGCAAACCTTGGCTGAATCTGGTGGAATTAACTGGTTCTCACTCTTCAAAGCCAACTGGCTCTTTTAATTCATTCCTTCTGTTTGAAGACAGCATAAAACAGTTCTAACTTTAAAATGTTTTACAGCCGCAGCAGCTGACTCCCGTTCGCAGTCAACATCCATAAGTATTCAGATATTCAAAATATGCAAATATAATGTTACCTCACATTATTGTTAGATAATATTAGATTGATAAAAGTATTTCTCTTAATTGGATGTTTGTCTGACATGTCTGCTGTTGTCTCACCAGGCACATACACTTTCCAAGTCCCTATAGAGTTAAAGTAATATAGAGAGGTGTTGGAAACTGTAGAAAGTGAAGATGGTGAAGGCAGGAGGCCATTTACAGCTGCAACCTCTCAAGGAGAAATTCTGCTACTTCAGATCTCACACCCTAATCCCTTGTTGCTGCTATTTTCTGCTCTGTGACAGCAGGGCTCCTACTGGGATGTCAGGGCCAAAACAACCGCCAGGTATGTGGGCTAGAAAACATCTAACATTACATTTGAGTACTGCTCATGTTTTATGAGGCAAAAATATAGCAGCCAGCTGTTTTGTCAGAGGCTTCCAATCTACATAAAGGATGCAATGTATGTAGGTCCACCAAAATCATTTATTGCATATTTGTGTTATGCATTGCAAAAAAAGATTAGGTTTAATATGTGAATAACAGAGGTAAGAGGTTCAATTTGCTGTTTGCACTAACCTCCTCCATGCTCCCTCAGAGAAATGTTAGAGATGTTTGCTTGTGTTCTATCTTGGGCGTCAGCTGGCAGAAAAATGATGATACAAACTCAATTTAATCTATCATATTTGTTCTTCAAAAAGCATTAGCCATTCATTTGTAGGATATATACTGGTACTGCATGTTGTGTTTGTGCCACTGCTGGACTGTGTTCCTGTTGTCTCATAAATTATTGTATTCTCATGGTTACATCCTATTAAAAATGTGACATCTAAAGTACACAGTTTCTTGATTATTGCTATGAAAATCTATAGCATGAGTATCTTTTCAATTAGAGTAAACATATCATTCCATGACACCAGTAATTACAGATACCACGTGTTGCCACTGTGCTGGTTTCACCATGGACTAATGATGTTTTGATTAATTACTCTGACTCGCTTTTTTCCTCGTGTAAGTTTTATTGCACATAGAGTAAAAAGCATGGGTGGGCTTAACCTGAGTAAACTTTCACCTCCTAACTAACTTTCATCTCACCTTTCACTGCTTTCTTCATCATGCTTTTTTCTGTGTTTTCTGGCGCTATATAGAAAATAAAATTAACTTCACCTTTAAGGGGGGCAAGGGTACCGTTGGAGGGGAGGGGGGGGGGCACAGTGATATTCATATATCTTTCTCCCAGAGCCTCCAGTCCTACTGGGAGTGCTGGTGTTGGGGCCCATCGTGTACGCCTACATTAGTGGTTGACAGCTGCCCCCTAACGGCCAACAGACAGCACAACACCTTAAACTAATTACATTAGTAGTTGAATCTAAGTACAATCACTGAGTTTCTGCACTTAGGTGCAATTTTCAGGTACTTATACCTTAGTTGACTATTTACATTGGTTGCTAGTTTACACTTCTACTTCACCACATTTCAGATGTAAATATCGTTTTTCTTCCACTACATTTATTTTACTCACTTTGCAAATTAAGCCCCCACATTCAAAACACATAAAGTATTTTTAAATTAGCTCCATCTAGACCAGCTACAACATTCAACTGCCCCTAGCACATACCACATGAGTATTAACACTCCTATCATAGTAAAATATTAAAAAATAATGTTTTGTTTGTATATTAGTGACAAAAACCTGATTTTAAATATACTAGTTAAAGCTGTAGATAGCATAGTTGTATACATTTTTCTTTGCTTTTATCTCCTGCACTCTATTTACATTGCACTTTTTTGTATGCAGACTCAGAGATATGCACAACATATTCCTATGTGCCTGTAGATTTTGTTGTTCAGCTGCAGTTGAACCTGAAAAAATATTCCACATTGTAGACGCTTCTGTGTAGGCAGCAGCACAACACGTCTCTCCATCATCACTCTCGGCACAAGGAGTAATTAAAATGCCATCATATCAGTGCAACATATTGGGTATATTTTTCATAGCAGTTCAATCATGCAAACAATATATATTTGAGGAATTATTGTGTACAAATATGATGCATTATTTCAGAGTGAACCCCCCAGTAGAGTATGCAGGAGCATAGTTAAAACTGACTCCACATGAACCAACTACAGCTGCTTTACAATGATGGTGACTTGTAGCCTTAGATGAAACAGATGCTTGACTTGAGCATTTACTGCGTGGGTAGGTACTATTTGTTGTGACTGACATAAAATATCACAAGCTTAGTGGAGGTAAAATGTGGGAGGAGAGTAGTCTGAATTGGGTTCTGGAGCGATGCTCCACCTCACACATCGCACTCATTCGCCAGCCGCGAGCGATTCCAAGCCAGTGAGCTTCACATCCACTGCATTACACAGCTTCTCCTGAGAGAGCAGCTCACATTAGCCCAGTATTGCTGTTCGCTCGCTCACCTGCATCAGGTGATGCCCTGCTAGGGCAGCTATTGGCTCTTGTCTCAGACCTTCCCCGAGGTGATTGGAGGAGTGACGAACACTCAGCACGTGACCTCTACAATGAGCTTCCTCCCACGGAAACAAAGCTGCCCCCTCTATTGCATTTATGGTATAGCGGCTGTAAAAGAAATCTTTGTAATGGTACAACATTTTCATACTGGTAATTATTATATAAAACAGAGAGAGGTTATCGTCGATAACTCTGTAATTTTATCATATTATTTCTTGCTTTTCCTTTAAAAATGTGACTCATACTCAAAACAGCGGAATGGATACAGAAACGGCATGCTGGGAAAACGGCATACTGAGAAATAGAGACGTAAACTATACCTTTCTACAAGTTGTGTTTGTGTTTATATATAGCGTTCCCTAAGCCACTGGGTAACGTGGAACATAGATACCAGGAGAAACCTGTCCATAGTTATTTAATCTTTGTTAAAAATAAAACATACTATTTTTAAAAAGCCTAAATCAGTGGTTACCAAACGGGGAGAGGGGTGGGTTGGAGTAAAAACGACTAAATATAGTGTAACAATAAAATATACATGCCGTATAGATGTAAACTTTTGCAAATGATAATATTAGACTATAGGCTGAACATACTGAATAGACGGCACCGGTTCCGCTTGTATAAACAAAGAAAAACTTCATAACATCCATTATTTAAGACCCTCTGCCTTTAAAAGTTCCCATGATCCCTCGCGGTTCTGAAAGTTTTAATTCTAGAACCAGCTGCTTTCAAACAGTAGCGAACTAAGCGAAGATCGTCAAGACAAAGCTAAGGGAACTGTCACTCGCGATCTTTTGTATGAATAACCTACCAGTCAAAACCATTCACAAATTTTATAACACCCTGATTT
>NW_018127886.1:5426911-5462443 GCF_001952655.1 Monopterus albus | reverse complement strand
TCTGAAGGCTTGCTTACTGGGCTACAAACTGGGAACAAGTTTCTCCTCCTCTTGCCCAGGGGAAAGTCCCCGGACCCGTGGCAGAAAGTGCCCTGGTTGAAACCAGTGTCGAACTGCGCTCCACCGTCACAAAGCTAAGATGTTCCTCAGAACGGAGCTTGGTGATCGCTTGTCGACTTTGTCAGCGTTACTAGTAATGCAAGTAAGCTGCTAATAACGCCTTAACAGAACGGGGCTCATTCTCAGAATGCTCACTTGTTTTGGTCAGTTTTACACAAGCAGAATATATATACTCTCACCAGGATAAGTTAGTTCTGAATATGACATTTTCATTCAGAAATACGATTCAGCTACACAGTCCACCTCTCGTGAAAAGCTCCAGTTTAGCTACAGCCACCTCTAACAATGATCAAATCATTTTAGATGTGCCGTGAACAACTGTATCCAGCAGTGCTGACACTAAAAGCACCCTCAACAAAATATCCAAAACATTCAGGCCAAGACTTAGAGCCAATGTTTCCCTCATCACAAAATAAGTAGCCTATAATTATATAAACCAGCAATACATTCCTACATTAACACTTCAATATGGATTGCAAAACAGAAGCGACATCAAACTGTTGATTCTGCGCAAATGATGTACGTTTGGTTGATATGTTTTAAAAGGCTGCAGTATAAAACAAATGTGCAGATAAGACATGTTTTAAATGCACATTACCTCCCTATTGTCCATCACATTAATTCTACCACAATAAAGTTGGAGGCTGCCATCCCCAGTTAAACACGTTCCTATGCCTAAACGGGTTTAGGTCGCCCTCTACTGGTTGAACATGTGACGTGCAACTAATTAGCGTCAGGCTAACTACGCCACAGGCAGTGGTGGAAAAAGTACTCGGATACCATACCGAAGTAAAAGTAACAATGCAGCGATGTAAAAATACTCTTACTAGTAAACGTCCTGCATGCAAAATGTTCCATAAGTAAAAGTACAAAAGTATTAGCATCACAACATAAAGTGCTAAAAGTAAAAGTATTCATTATGTAGAATGGCACATTTAAAATTAATGATGATTAATGATGATTAATATGATTTGATTTGATTCTAATTACTGATACATTATTTTGCTCATTAAATTTAGAGTTGCATTTGGTAAAGGTCGAGCTAGTTGTAACTAGCATATATGCTTATAATTCAAATTAATGCAGGGTAGCTTTTAAATTTTATTGAATTGGTGATTTTTTCTTTTTTTATGATTATACTGTAATTCTTGTATTAATCTAGTTTCTGTTACTAGTAACTACACTTATAAAATAAATGTAGTGGAGTAAAAAGTACAATATTTGCCACTAAAATGTAGTGAAGTGGAAGTATGAAGTAGCACAAAATCAAAATGCTCAAGTAAAGTACAGATACCTCAGAATTGTACTTAGTGACAGGACTTACTGTAGTTACTTGTACTGTACTTTGTTAAATGTACTTAGTTGCTTTCCACCTCTGTCACAGGAAAGTCAACCTGACATAAACACAAATAACTCTATAAACCACCACCCCTTTCATTTTTCCTTATGAACAAATCAATTTAGGGCAAACAGTAGGCTACATGGTTGACATGTCAGTTATTCACACTTCTGTGGTGGGAATTATGACTTAAATTGATTATTTATACTTGTGACAGTGTAGTCATAATCATAAACTTTATTGCCAAGTATTATCAAAAATACAAGGAATTTGACTGCAGTTCAAATTCCAGGCCCCATCCTGTTTTAACACCTTGTAACCCTTTCACAATAAAGTTAGCTGTTATGGTGGAAGAAGCATATAGTGATACAGAAATCTCATACCTCATCATTATTATTCTCATTAACCTGCGAGTGTGGGTCTCCATTTGACTGAGGCACAACAAAGACACTTGGTTTTCCACAAGAGCACCACTAGAGGGAGGACCAACCCTTGAGCATCCATCTTACAGTAATTCACTGTGACATAAGAGCACAGATTCAGAGAGACATACTGTATGATACTGGATTAAGTAGAACAGAGGAGATTATAGCATCACATGGCGGCTCCTCTAAATGCTACCTGGCAGTAACCTACTTCCCCCATGAGCTTTCCCAGAATTCATTTGGAGTGGGCGTAGGCTCATGCAGCAGCAGCATCACAAAGGTTCAGCTCCTCCCTGCTGTATCCTGGAGAGATGGTGGGGGGGCAGAGGATCAGGGTCAGATGAGTTTCAGTCTGAGTGACAAAGGCAGTGTGCGCAAATGAATAGAAACGTGTATGTGTGTGCAAATGAATAGAAGCGTGTGTGTGTGAGAGAGAAGCTGCATCAGAGAAGGTTAGAGATAGAGAGAGAGAGAGAGAGAGAGGGGCTAGGGGTTTGTGTGTGTCTGAGATAGACAGGAGGAAATCCAGGCAGGAGGAGGAAGGGGACATAAAGGGAGGAAGAAAAGGGGGGGCAGGAGAAAAAATACAAGGGGACCCAGATTAAGAGGGAAGATGGCTGAGCCAGAGCTGAAATCACGGAGCAGTCGGGAGAGCGTTGCTAAGGTGGAGAGCCAGGAGAAGATGGGGGGTAGGTATAGTGCACACTCACGCTCACACAGGGCTGCATTATTCCACCATGTGCTCAGCCGGATGCAAGATTACATTTTAGTTTATGTGGCTATAGAGGTGTATCATGCTGTCTGTGGATTTGTAATGTAACAGGTGACTGTGATGCAAGTCTGGGAATTATTTCATATTACACAAAGTAGACCTCACCCTTAACTGGGCCTATAATCATAACCACCTGATGGAGTGGTCAGTATGTGTACATTTGGCTTTACACATACATGCATCCCTGATTAACCAGTGTGACGTGTTTTTAAACAGTCTATGCTACAAAACCTTCCTAAATTGCTGATCCAGAATGCACAATGTATTTATGCTTTGCTACTGGAGACACAAACTGACATTATAAAACAATGTCTGTTTTGCTTATTTTGTCATGTAAGGCAATATATTGGTATTACTCCTCTCCTTTCTTGTGATCACTAAGTGACTGTACCTCAAATACTGTATGTCTCATCTCTTGTCTCCTGTCTTCTCTCCTTCAGCTGCTGAAGCAGACGCAGACCAAGATGACCAGATTGTGGAGCAGCCAGTGTCTCCATCCACCCCCATGGTTCCTAATCCCACTGCCACTAGCCACACTAACGACTCACCGGCCAAAGGGGAGAAGATCAAGCTTAAACGCAGCATCACCCTTTTCAACGGTGTGGGAATGATCATAGGCACCATCATTGGTTCAGGCATTTTCGTCACTCCAACAGGTGTGGTCAAAGAGACCGGCTCAGCCGGGCTTTCTCTGATCATCTGGGCTGCCTGCGGAGTGGTCTCTACTATGGGTGCCCTGTGCTATGCAGAGCTGGGCACAACTATTGCTAAGTCAGGGGGAGACTACACTTACATCTTGGAGGTGTACGGTGAACTGATGGCCTTTCTGAAGCTGTGGGTGGAGATGCTCATCATTCGACCGTCATCACAATATGTGGTGTCACTGGTGTTTGCAACCTACCTTCTGAAACCTCTCTACCCAAACTGTGCGGTGCCTGATAGTGCTGCCAAGCTCATCGCCTGCCTATGTCTAAGTGAGTGGAGTAAATAACTTATGAAGCACATGTTTGAATCACTTCATTCCATAGATTAACTTTCAATTCCTGATTCCACTCTGTTTTGTATCTCCCACCTCCTGTAGCCTCCCTGACCTTTATAAACTGTATCAGTGTGAGAGCAGCCACTAAGGTCCAGGACCTGTTCACAGCTTCTAAGTTGCTAGCTTTGATCATCATCATCCTCTTTGGCTTCATTCAGATTTCCACAGGTGAGTTATCCAGTACTTAATCTAAAAGCAATGATAAATCCACACTAATGTTAAAATATCACCTGCACGACTTCCACCCGTTCTTTGTAGTTCAATCTATTTCACCAGCTGGTCTCATAATAATAACCTCTTTGTGCTTGATGCTAAGTTTAGCAGATGATGAAGTTATGATACATAACCATAGATTAGGTTAATGCTAAGTTTAGCAGATGATGAAGTTAGATGAGTTGATACATAACCATAGATTAGGTTCATACTTTTCTTGTTTGTCCCAACAAATGTTAGTTTCTTCACTTTGCATTAAGATAAGAGAGGGTATACAGTGTGCTGAGACAAATAAAATGATCAATACTATTACCATTTGTAGGTTTTATCAAGATCTATACATCTGCTATCTCCATCAATGCCCACTCCTTACATGTCTATATATTTTTTGTCTTTAATGATTAATACATAAATTGTTGACTAATGAGCCCAGCCAAGCAGACAGCCTTCCGCTCAATCTGTTAGTGGAGTTGCTCAGTCTGAACACTAGGCTTGTCTGTCTGCAGCCATGAGTGGGAGCAAGCACGCACCAATGTGCATGTGTTTCTTTGTGAGGGTTCTTTGAAGCTGAGCATACTGTAATTCATTTTGTATATGGCTCAGCCACAGAGCACGTATCTAAAAGAACATGAGGCTATAGAATAGACTTAGTCATAAAAGGAAAAGAAAAGATGATAATAAATGTAACAGTTTATCTTGTTGTCCCTAAAATTATGAACTGAATCATTCATACCATTGTCCTCAACATGGAGGGTGCTGGTGTGACTCACATGCAAAATGTCAGCTCCATCTTGAATAACAAGAAATATTCAATGAGCAAAGTGACTGAATCAGCTCCAGTCACACTATTCAAAAAAAAAAAAAAAAAAAAAAAAAAAAAAAAAGTGGGGGGTGGGAAGACAGTGTAGCCTTCGTTTGCTCTGTGCTACATCTGCTGCCCCCCAGTCCCCCTCTTCGGGCAAACTACGTTCACCATCATTGTGCTCTACACTGTGTTACTATGGAAACTAAGCAGGAAAGCTTGCCGGCTGTTGCCACACTGTGGTCTTTCAGAGGACAGAGTGAGACAATAATCTATGTGTAATAGGGCTCACGGAAAAGAGAGTCATTATCATCTGAAAGCGACAGGTAGAGGAAAGAGCCGCATAGAGAGAAAACTTCAAGTGCACACACTTTTGAACACACACATACACACACAGGTGCATTCAGTGATGCTGCTTTGGATTTGATAGCTGCTGTGAATAAGTGAGTGAAGTGAAGTACAGTTAACTGAAGATATTTCTGCTCATGTTTATATGTCTTGATCATGACAAAACCTGGTTGTATCCTACTGTCGGTGCTGCTTAAACATGGAGGCAAAGTGCTTAGGAGTACCAGCTGCCTAGCAGTCAACAGACTGGCTGTGAAAGACAAAATAAAAAGTGACAGCAGAGAATCCATTTCACGTAGATGAAACCACACAGCTCCTTTGTGAAATAAAATTGTACATGTGTAGCAAGGTTTCTCATTCATTTGTTCTAGCTTTCCCTCACTCCTTATTTATTCTGCACATGTGCAGGTGACGTGCCTTACCTGGCCCCAGAAAAGGCATTTGAAGGCAGCAAAATGGGAGTCGACCACATTGTCTTGGCTCTGTACAGTGGCCTCTTTGCTTTTGGAGGCTGGTGAGGCATTTGTGACTAATTTTGATGTAATTACAGAGCTTAAACTTGTTCATTGCTTTTCACTGCTGTTCGTCCCTAATTAATCCCTAAAATAGTGTTGAACTCTTTATTTTCATTCTAGGAATTACCTGAATTATGTAACTGAGGAGATGATCAATCCAGAGAGGTGACTTAAATGTGATGAAGGTTGTTTTGAAGATTGTACACACTCTCCTGTAAATATCTGCCAGCAGCATGACTACTCTCATCCATGACTGAGCTTGTTTGTGCATGGAGACACAGTATAGAAGGGCTGAATAAATGAACAAGAATACCAATATAATGCATCTGATGTTATAACATAAACTTGCATTGGATTGTGCGACATGATTAGAGGCTCTATTTGTTTTGTCTGCACCCATGTATGATGGAATATTGCTTTTTTTAATTGAGGTGCATGTAAAGCTTATGCATCTAGCACAACTGATCATGGTGTGCAGCTCTAATCATATATAAAAGTTTACTATTATGTCTGTGATTGAATTGCATGAAAATTAACTCAAATTCGATCACCAATCTCATAAATATAATGGTAACAGTGCAATATTATTAAAATATGTTGCTAGGGTTTTTAATGACCTCTGACCTTTCTCCCAACAGGAACCTGCCCTTGTCTATCATCATATCCATGCCTATAGTGACGGTGGTTTACGTTCTGACCAACTTGGCTTACTTCACTACCATCTCTCCTGAAGAAATGGTTGAGTCTGAGGCTGTTGCTGTGGTGAGCACTGCGCTTCTCTCATAAAGTTATTGGTTCTCTTTTTTTCAGCTTGCTTCATGTAGGTTTGTTTCTGACTGTGCTGGTTGGCAGAGTTTTGGCGAGTACCATCTTGGTGTGATGTCCTGGCTGATTCCTGTCTTTGTGGGACTGTCCTGCTTCGGAGCTGTCAATGGATCCCTCTTCACCTCAGCACGGTGTGTGTGTGCATGTAGAGAGTAAAACAGAATATCAATAGCATTTTGCTACTTAAAATTTTTCAGTTTGGGGCGGGATATAAAGTTAAGGAGAGATTCTCTGGTGCATGTGTGTTTAAACATTTTCAGAAATCTAAAATAAATCAAGTTTTGATTTTGGATTCCAGGGTTGACCATTAAAAATGTTGCAAAGATGTGGCTGTTTCAAGATGTGAGGCTGTTCTTGGTTGGTATTTTTATAGAGATGAACTATTTCATTACAAAATAGCCATGAAGGAGCTTTCTCCCTTCCAGGTTGTTCTATGCTGGAGCTCGAGAGGGGCAGCTCCCTGCTGCTCTGGGACTGGTCCACACAGACTTGTTCACACCAGTGCCATCGCTCATCTTCACAGTAAGACTCTACTAACTGCTACCAACAGAAATGATTTCTCTTTTTTGTCCAGAATTTACTATTAGACCCCCTTTAGCATCAAACCTGTCCAACAATCTGCATTGAGAGATTCAGCAGCAATGTTGTGCAGTTCAATATTCACTTGCTAAGAGCAGCTAAAAATCTGTTCTGAAAGCTCAACATCTATGCATTTGGTGAGGCATTTTTAGCATTATTATTTTTGGACAAACTGTTCTTTGTGTTATGGGACACTAACAATGACTTACTACATGTGAGAACTTTAAAACTAGTTTGGATGTTCACATTACATTTAGCAGAGCACATCCACAACACTAACTCTTAGAATATATTGTCAAATGTTTTGAAGAGTACAGCATGTGTGTCTATATGATATGCATATTAAACTAATACAGTATTGTCTTCTCTTTTCCTTCTGTTAGTGTTTTCTGTCCATGATGTACGCCATCTCCCAGGACATCTTCTCTGTCATCAATCTCTTCAGCTTCTTCACCTGGCTATGTGTTGGTTTGGCTATTGCTGGCCTGCTCTGGCTGCGCTTTACCAAGCCCGACCTCAGAAGGCCTATTAAGGTGGAGTACCCATGTGTCAAAGGTGTTATCACATGTGGCAAATGCTTGTTGCACTGGAGATCTATCTATGAAAAGTCATATTTAAAGAGACTCACTGTAAGATGCAAGACCTTCACGCTACCTGAACATCTGCTGGTTTCTTTGCCTTAAACAGCAACACGTCTCCTGGTTTCATAAAGTTTTCTTTGTTTTGTTTTTAATGAAAACACTATTGTATGAGTCCTGTTGTTATCAGTTGAAAGTAAATCCCAGATTTCATTTCTGGAAGGAGTGGTGACTCATTGTTTCTGTTTCACCAGGGGAATTTTGCTTTGACCGACCAGAGTCTTTCATCTTTCCTTTGAGCCTGAGTACTCTCAGCCTGTTTGTTTGTCAAGATGAAGCTCTAACAAGGACAAAATGGAGACCCCCCTTTTATGTATTTATAAAACAAGACAACAGTCCATTTTTCAGATGGAAGGACAACAATGCATTTTGATTCACTAGCACACAATGCTCAACTTGTGAAGCTGTATTTTAAAATAAAATAATGACATGTTGTTTGTTGGCTATTGATTTGAACCTGCAAAAGAACTAGTGTTATCAAATAAATGTAGTGGGTAAAAAAAACAACAACAATGCAAGTTTTCCATATAAAGTCATAATGTAATGTTTTACAGCAAACAGCATATGACACTTATAGGTAGAGATACAAGTATTATATAACCTAGATCAGGAATTTTGTGTGAAAAGAGACATTACCTACCGTTCATGTGTTTTTAAATAGTCAACCTGTCAAATAATAATCGTGCTTTATGTGTGCTCGCCTTTGTAACTGGAACAAACACCCTTAGTGATTGTGTTTTCTTCCTGCAGGTGTATCTCTTCATCCCTGTGACCTTCGTTTTGGGTTGTGTCTTCATGATCGCTGTGTCCTTCTGGGCAGCTCCTTTTGAGTGCCTGGTGGGTAGCAGCATCATTCTTACAGGCATCCCGGCATACCTACTGGGCTACAAGTGGAAGAAACCCCATGTGATCAGGAAAATGCTGGGTACGTTTTTTTTTTTTTACACTGTCTTAGTCTCTGTTCAGCCAAGGCTGGAGAAGATTCATTACACTTTGTTATGAAATTCATTTGAGAATATCCACTTACAACTGTGGGCACTAATCCATTTGTTTTTATGGTTGCTGTGAAGGAGTCAAACCAAAGGGCTAATCAAATGTTTAATAAAATCTAACAACATTTAATTAGTAACCCAGCTAAAGAAACAGACACGGCTAATGCAATGAGCTGTTTCTCCTTAGAAATCTTCACCATGTTCTGTCAGAAGATCCTAATGGCTGTTCCTGAGGAGAAGGAGCAACATGAGGCAGCAGACTAATGCTGGAAAGACTGAATGACACTGGCAGTTTTGGAACAGGAGGGATTATGTGAATGTATTCTCTTGTGTACAAAGTAAGTAGGCATATTTTATAAAAACTACAAAGTGTAAAATGTCAAAACGTCTTATTTAATATTTGACATTTAAACATTTTACACCACTTTTACTCAGTTTATTTCACTGTTGTACCTCCTTTAATGTTAAAACTTGGTTATATGTTACATGTTACGTAATGGAGACTCGTGCTTTGGTCTTAATGTGAGTAAATGTCGCAGGCACATAACTGATTCTACAAACACAGCATCAAAAGGCTGGATACAATGTGCTCTAGTGGCCTAAAACATCAAGTCTGTCGCTCACCTAAAGTGTACAAATGAGTAGCTTAACAAGACAAGAACAATCATTTAGCCTTTCTTTACATTTACTAATTACTAACAACCAAACAACACATGGTTTAACATTTTATAGAAAATGAGTTAAAATGATTATTCAAACACTGATTACATTCCACTAATACATAACTAATATTTGTTTTAAATTGCAATTACTTTCAATATTTGCATTTTTTGTATTTATTTGTGAAACGCATCCATAGCACTATCTAAAAGCACAACTCTAAATAAGATAAAACTGTGTGTGTGTAATGTTTCCTTAAGATGTGCTGCTGTGAAGCCGGTCTATCTAGTTCCTGTATCTTTTTATTAATCTATCAAACCATGTTAGTGTCAGCGCTCTATAATAGATGATATTTAATCACATGACAGTGGATACCAGCACCTGTTTGTGAAATGTTATTATAAAAACTGAAGACCTGTGTAGATGTCATTCTAGTCATTGCATTTAGGAAATTTCATTGTAGTGTTTTATAATATGATCTGTGCCAGTGCTGATAATCAGTTTTTTTCATCATCACTGTAAGACTAAAATGAATGCTGCAAATTTATTGACATCATCTTCACCTTTAGTTTTTTGTTAAATAGGAAATGTACCTATAAAAATATTTTTTTTTACTGAATATCTGAAGTTTTTCAAGCACAAACTCAGGCCATTCAGAATCCCAGTGGAGGAAGGTCTTTGTGGATAATGAAGATAGGCTGTGACTTGGGTGGGTTTGGGAAAAGTTTCTGGATTTTCAACAGAACAGAGAGACTGTACTCACAAAGAACATTCATCGGCTAGTGGACCGACAGACTCCGCTCGTTTCACAGAGAGTTCAGGTTTTAAATTAATTGAATGCATACTGGGTGTAGATACGAAACAGAAAGAGACTTTTTCCAGCTAGCTTGACAGCATTCTCTTAGTATGAAATGAAATGTGGGCCTTCTATCTTGAAGCACTCATCCTACATTATTTGTTCACAGAAACTGAACCAGGGAATCACAACAAATTGGACAATGTTAACTCAAAGTTTAGAAACACCATGAGGGAGGTAGATCCCAGGGGCAGCATCACCCCATAGCATTTTATGTTCATAGCTAATTTTAAGAAAACAAAGTTCATATGAAGACTTATTACAAATATTATAACATAAAGCACAATTTCCTCTACATGAGTTTTAAATCTTTAACAGTCACATAGTTGTGAGCACAACAAACAGCACAGTCGAAGAGAGGATAGTGTCCGGTATGTGCCCTTTACTTAACAAATTTGACTAAATTAAAGAGCAGGTGAGTCTAAAAACACACAGTATATCACTGATTGCTACTTTAAAGGTGAATAGCTTCTTCAATCATATGTTTTATGTTATGCACAACATCCTGTAAAAAGTATCACTGCAGGCTAATGTATGAATTGATAATGCCATTAATGGCATTTGCCTAATGAAATGTTAGAGGAAAAAAAATCTTACAGCATATTTTTAATCGTAAAAATGAAAAGTACCTATGTCAGTTATATTGTAACTGTCAGTGACTATGGCAGAAACATGTTACAATAAAAGTATTTTTGTTCAAATCTGGATTGCCTGTCTTTTGTGAAGCAGATGTCCAACAACAGCAGTGTTCCTCTGAGGGTTAAAGTCTGACTTCTCACTCACGTAAATGTAGTGGCCTAATATACTTGCATCAGTTAACAAAAGGCCAGGCCTAGCCTCTCTGCAGATAACACTTTCAAATAGAACAAGCAATCTCAAACCATAAGATAGCTTCTGTCCAAATGAGGATGTTTCGCAAGTGCAGTTTTCTAACAGTGGTGTTATCATCTCAGCCATCAAGTGTTTGGGTAGTGATCTGTATGAAATGCCCTGTCCTGCCTTGTTTGCCTCTCCTTGTTTGTTGCTTGTCAGACAATGATGCTGCTGATGCCTGTGCTGTCAGGAGGGTTCATATCCGTCTGAAAAGGAAATGAGATGGGCTGATGGCTACTGATGGAACCAGTATCAGAGCTGCTCGAGACAATATTAGTGATGGGAGATTGGACAGGCAGGGAGCCAATATTGCACAAGTGACATATAGAGAATTTTGATACCTTCTGCAAAAAGGGAGTGCATCATACAGGGACTTGACCAGTGCATTTAATCTGTAAAATTATAAAAGGTGAAGCAAAGCTCCAGTGGTTTCTACTTTTGAAGTGCAATCTAATATTAAAGCAAGTCAGCAGTTCTTTTGCTAGTGTCGTGAAAAGTGCACACACAAGCCAGGTAATTTCTTAAGCAGGAGTGAGTCAGATAACATTAAAACATAATATTAAATAAGTTGGGCTTATCATTAGAAAAAAATCTCAACATGCATGACTGAATCTCAATTTGGTCTTTTACATTTTTAACTAAGCACCATGCACGTGTCATTTTCACAATTTTTTGGCTGGTTTTCTGCTTTAAGCAAAATTATTTATGCATGGGGTTTCAGTTATTTACTGTACAATAGGGTGAGGTGAGACTGAGACAGTTTAACAATAGAACACATCATCAGTGTTTCCAAATAATTTAGAAGTCTGTGCAAAGCTGAGCTTTGTCTTTCATAAGACAAGGATTCTTTCAACGGGATGAAATCAATTCATTTGTCCTCTGAGCTTTTTGTCCTGTTTCAAACATGTTCTTGAAATGAAAGTACAGTTTATAATATAATATAGTATAAACTCTTATCTTTTGGGAAGCTGTTTGGCTTATTTTGAGATAAAATATGATTAGTTTTAATGTTAGAACAAATATTTACTGCCAGCACTAGACACTGCCAGCAGATGGAGACAGAGGAACATCAATAACAGATGGCAAAACCAGGTTCCACTCCAACTCTTTCCTGCTCTCATACACTTATAATCAGCCAAACAGCATTTGCATGAAATTCTCAATACATCTGCCTACAAAACTATGCATAAACTCTAATTTTTCCCACCATTTGTCAACATTTAAAGGATATTCTGCACAGGAATGTAACTTCTCAAATATTAATTTCATTTTATATTAAATTTTATATTTCCACTGCTAAGAACAATGACTTTTTCAATTCTTCCCCGTCACACATTTTAACCTGAATGCCCAGGTTCCCAGTAATCACAGTTACGGGTTAAGGGCATTGCTCAAAGGCAACGCTGTGATTGTAATGGCGGTATAGCAAATGCATTTGATGTCCTTTGTTGTTATTAAAACATTTCAGTATTACACTTCCATGTTAGTCAGAGTAATTGAGCCATAATTAAATAATCTCTCTCTTTGGGTGGGGGAACATAAAACCATTGATCGGGTCTGGATTTTGAAAAAAAGCAAAGATAGGAAAAAGTGTTAAATGAGCCATGTGACAACAGTCGCATTAACATCTGCAAAACCATCATAGATAATTCTCCTAATTAACCTAAGACGTGTGCAGTTATGTTTATAGGCTACTGCAGGTATCAAGTGCTACTCATTAAATTACTAGTGAATATGTAGTGACTTAGCAATGTAAACCACAGCAAGAGCATCTTAATAAGTTGAGACATGCAAGTCCATTTCTCCACTTTGAACATTTTATTACAGACAAAAGAAAACAAAAGAGTTATTTGTGACACAAAATGAATCTAATGCTGGTACACTGTTATTGCACCAACGGCAATTTCTAAAAAAAAAAAGAATTATTATTCTAATAATCAATAATAATAATAATAATAATAATAATAATAATGCACCCTGATAAAAATAAGCCAAAACTTTCTTCATATCATTCATAAATAGATGCGCAACCTGCAGCCAAATTAAATAGAATGACCATATTGTAAAACAAATGATAGTCAAAAAAAGCATTCCCTCTCATCACTGGCTTTAAAAATTAAAGATGTACATTTGGTAGGTTTAAACACAAAATTAAAATAACTCCCATGACCATTCCTCCGAAACGCAAATCGTGCTACAGTGAAAAAACAAAATATCTTAAGATTTTTTTCTCTTCACAAAAAATGATAAAGATGAGTTCAACACAATTCTAAAACACCTAATAAAACTAGTCAAAACTTTAAAACCCACTTTTTTTTTCTTAAGTAACATTTCACATTTAGCAACTTTTTTTTAATTCACCTGTACAAGTGGTGTTGGGATTAAGGGGTGGTGGGCGGGGTTACAGGTGGGGGCGGTCCTTATTGAACAAGAGGGGAGGGGCTAAAAGGAGAGGTTTTAACCTTTGACCTCTAGAGTTCCATAATGTCCTGAAGCCATGTGAAGAGAGTGACACTCTCTCAGAGCTCCGCCACTTAAGGAGGAAAGGGAGCATCTTTCAGTCTTTGCATTTCTCCCTTGTTTGGAGAAAAACAAGACCAGTGAACAAAGTTTCAACACAAGTTTTAGTGTGTGTATTCCCTCACTGAATCCACCTGCATGAAAATCACATAACCAAACAAAAAGAATGTTAAAAAAAATAATAATAATGCAAGGGACTGCAGCTAAATACACACATAGGAGGAATCCATTTTGGTGATATTTACAATCACTCAGTGAAAAATAAAGGAAATGAGGGAGTCCTTTACTGGGGATGATTTATAAACACCCTATGTGTCGTGGTCTCCGTTAAAATTTCCTTTCACTCAGTCGGGGTGTTCCAGTCTAAAGTACATCCACCCATGCTGAGGTGACTATATTCTAGTCTCCTGCATTAGCTTTTCTACTCAATACCTTGATGCTTTGAGTAAGCTTAGAGCATCTCTTCTCCCCAGTGAGGGCAGTCTATGGCAAACACAGAGTAATGGAGAGAAGAGGGGGGGAAAGCATCCTTAAAAAATTCAAAACAAGATGAGAAGACATTTTTTTTTGGTCTTCATTTCCAGTATGTTGGCATGAGCTTAAAGCTCACTGACCCTGTGGAAAAAAAAAGCTCACTGATAAGGAAAAAAGCAAGAGAAGTGCCTCAGGCTTCTGGCTGATCTAAGTGCTTGGCAAATAGGTGAAGTTACTGTAGCAGTCTTTGGAATTCTGAAAATCCATCAGAAGGAAAAAAAAGAAAAACAAAACGGTGTAGAATCAGATACATCGATGACATTGTTGTTATGTTGGAAAGCTCCCTGGAGTCTGACATTTGGAGGCCTTTCAGCTTCAAGTGAGGTAGAGAGGCTTGTCCCGGGCTCCCATTCCACTGCTGAGGAAAAAGGAAGTGTATTAATGTACGTCGGGCTATAAGGATACAGGTAAACACAATGATATTCTGATTACATGTGTATCTGTTAGACCTATATTTCACCAGGAAATCCCAGTAACATTATGAAATCTTGGTAATGCTTTATTTTACAGGTCCGCTATTTCCTAATAATTTCTTGAATGTTTCCTGCAAAGAACCATATAGTTTGTTACAGAAAAATAGAGACAAAGTTTTAAGACTGATTTTTTCTTACTTAGTCCACTGAGTTGTGGTGAATTTATTGCTGGCTTCCAGATGAATTTCCATGAAAGAAATTGCTCAATGCAAACCGCAGTTAATATTTAGTTATTATTAGTGTTCTACATTTATGCTGAATTGGATGGTTGTATGTAGACAAATTAAAAATTCTGCATGTGTTGTTCACCTTCTGTCCTCTGAATAAAAGCCTCAGGTTTGTGCTAGCTAACTGGAAGTGTACCAACTGATCGCTCTCTAATTGCACCGGTAATTAGTACCAAATTATGTGGTGCCTTTCAGGAATTTTCTTAGAAAATCATTTAATAAATTGGAATTTACAGACCTGTAAAATAAAACATTACATTAAATCTTTTTTTAAACATATTTCATAATCAGCTTGAGAAAGCAGCTGCATAGCAAACATAAAAGCTGTCGACAAACAACAGATGTAGCAAGCAAGACAAATACAAAAGTCAGAATTTGCAGATCACTTGGTACTTGAAATGTCAAATACAAAGTCTGTTCCTCATTTTATCTTCACTGGCACACAAGAAATAATTCAGTAATCTCCAAACTACAAAGATCTGACACTAAGGAAGAAGGTTTAAGCAGACTCAATCTACTTCAAAGTGCGTCAAACCGTATTTGACCCCCATTTGACATACAGATGAATCAGCTCCAAATACAGGAGATACTGACTTCCAGCTCAGCTGCCTCTCATCATAGCAACACCAAGCTTCAGGTGTGAGACAGCATAACATTCTTCTTGTACCTGCTTGAATAGCTTGATTCAATAAGCTAACGTGTGCCGCATGAGCAAAACGCACAGAAACTTAATTGGATGTCACACTTTCCAAGCACGGTAAAAGCATTGTTCTGCTACGGCATTTGTCATTTTAGTTTCAAGGAGATGCTTTGCTTTAAGCAGGAAAATCGCAGTTTATGATTAATACTGTCTGAGTCCTTCAGTGTGAAAATGAAGTGGTTTAAAATGGCTCATTTGGAAAATGAGCAACTGTCAGACTTGCTATTCTTAACAATCAAGTTTCCTGGATAGCATTTTGACACTCTTTTGTGGCTTCTTTCTTGTCTGTCACACAACACAACATTACCATAACTCAATATGGTAAATGATGTAATGAGCTCACCCGCAGTGGTTTGGTCCACAGTCCCTGTTGCAGTACTCACTGTCCCAGTCGGGGTTCTGGCCATGCACCGGGTTAGGGGCCCCTGGAGACTGTGAGCCCCCGACACTATTCTGGTAATCAGTCTGAATATGGGAGAATCCCTGTAGATTGGAGTGTAGATGAAAAAATGAGAGGAGAGAGGAGGTTACACTGGCCTAGATTTGCACTACCATGATACCGTTTAAGGTGAAATGTTGTCAGAGGATTTTATCACTTGCTACAGAGAGTGGTAAATAGGAAGAACACTTTTTCCTCACTCCATTTACACTCACTACTTGGTTAAAATAGTTCTCAAAATCACATGTTTTACATCAACATGACATCCCCTGCTGGAGTGGACACATGGCAGGGAACTAGGAAAGAGCTGATTTGACACCAAAGGGGTATTAAAAGAGTGACTGTTACCTATTATACAATACAGTAAGAGAGAGCTGAGAATTTTCCCATTTAGAAGACAAAAACAACTGAAAATATTTAAAATTGTTTTATATCGAGAGAATTACAACTACAACTGTTTTATGTATTTTGATAATACCATGTTTGTTACTTTTTGATTCTTACTGCTGTAACAGGGTGAATTTCCCCATCGTGGGACTAATAAAGGCTTATCTTATCTTTGCAACCCAGGGTTCTATGACATATCAACAATGTTTTTAGGTAAGTATATATAAATACTTAACTATATTTAAAAATAACTGGAAATATAATTGTTATCCTATCATTCAACAATAGTCAGACCAACCTGTTGGGTAATTGGAGGGGAATGCAAAGGTGCCTGGAGCCCCATTTGGTGTGAGATGATTGGCTGCGACTGCTGCATGCGGATCGGCTGGTTGAGCAGGGAGCTCTGGTGCAGGGAAAGCTGGGCGTGGGGGTGCAGAGGTGGGCTGATCTGGAAGGGAGTTGAGGGAGAGGCACTCATGCTGGGCGGCAGCATCTGGGATTGGGTAAGGGTCGGGGCCAGGGTGTGACGTGGGGGCCCGCCATAGCTCTGGAGGTCTGACAGGGGGAAGGTGCCTGGCGGACCCAGGTAGGGTGAGGAGGGCTGGGGAGGCACGGTGTACAGGGGCTGTTTCGGGGACAGCAGGTGGGAGGGCTGGCTGGTCTGCTGGGCACTTTTTGGTTCAGGGTCATTGTATGTCTGTGGATGAAGAAGAAATTATTTTGATAAGACAATAATTTTTCATCCATTAAAAACATGTTAGCTTGAACTGAAACCCTCAAAACATCAAAATAAATCATTTAGTATCCATTGCATTTAAAAAAGCCCTTTGTCTTGTATCGTGTAGGTAAAATCCATAATTTACTGAGCAGGAAGTGCATTGGATATGCAATGGCTACAGAAGCTGCAGAGATGTTCAGGGAGCTACTTCTGTTGTTTGTTTCCAAGGGAAATAGTTAAGAAAAGGTTTGGGAAATATGCCTTTACTCCACTCTTAGATGAGGAGATAACAGAGTCAGGCTTGCTGTCTCCCTGTTTTTAGTCTACGTTAACCGTCTTGTGGCTCAACCTTCATATTGAATTGACCTATTCCATCCATCCATCCATCGCTTTGCACTCCCTGGCCTAGCCACGGTCATTTCTAGCAATACCAACAGTGGACAAATATAAGAACACTCAGGTTGAAAATTACAGAGAACATTAACACACGTCCTCATTGCCCTCCTTTTGCTTGATTCTATCCAAATTCTCAGCTGCTTCACTCCGGAGCCGCACCTTTATTGCTTCTTTGTTGCACCTGTACAACCCAGTTTCAAGAGGACATTTGATACTGAAAGCTTCCAACAGCAAGTCCTTTTTCAGTATATTGACAATCACCATGTAATGAGACTGTATAAATGTATATTAATTTTCAATCTATCCTTCAGCTGACAGCCTTCAATATTCACTTTGCACCACTTCACACACATTTGTCGACAGGTTGATGGATTAGGAAACTGGGTCAAGTTTGACAAGGGCTACAGTGCTTGAAAGGAAAACACCAAACTCAGCCAAACTTGACCCTTATTCCATTCTGAACAGTATTATTTTGAGCAGGTGCGCCACCTACAAAACACCCCACCTCCACATCCACCCTGCTCCACCCTCTCCAGGCTTTTATGATGAGCTGTCAGATTGCTCACCTCCAGCCATCAGTGTTGATTAGAAGGTAATGGAGCCCATTTGTATGAATAGAGCTGGGGCCAAGGTAATGATCAATAGACACCTTGACAGATAGATGGGGAAAAAGATAGGGCACACACACACACACACACATATATATATATATGTATATATATATATATACATGCAGGCAGAGAAATGAGGCTGTTTGCCTGGAGAACAATTGGAATGACAAAAGGCATCTTCTCCACACTACATTGTGTGTTGTTAATACAAGATGGCACTAAACAGTGCAATTCACAACCCTCCTTTATTCCCTTAGTATGCTGGTTTATACAAGATGCCATTATTCATAGTTTAAAAAGGATGTTACACATCTGAATTAACAGAAAGGGGTCGGTGGCGGATACGCAGCAAAGCCATTTGGATGTACTTCTTGTTTTAGAAAAGGAAATAGATGATCTAATCAATGACACAGGTGCTGGTGTAAAATCACTTTTCTATTCTTCCGATTTTCTACACACATACAACACAGTATGTATAGCAAATGAGAGAACAATAATTTTCTATCCCCCATCTTTCATGAACAGTATATACATATGCCTGTGTGCTCTGAGTGGCTGCCCCCTCCCCCAACCCTACATCAGTGTACCATCTACAATCCCCAACCCCCAACATCTGCACCCTATGGAAATCAGGTATTGTTCCAAATATTGCCTGCTCTTTTTTGCATCAAATGCCCCCACGCACTCCACCACTATTACCACCTTGTCCCAAAGAGGCCCCACCCAGCCCATTAGCAGGGACTTTCCACCCAATCCATCATCGATATTAGCCAGGGCCTGTGTATTATAAGCATTACCTTGGAAACCAGACTGGCTCGGTATGCAGCCAAGGCTTTCAGATACTCTTTCTTAGCTGCTTCAGTTTTCCTCTTGTACGCCTGTGGGGGGGAAAAAGAAAGAAAAAAAGTCAAAACATGAGGCTTCAGGTGAGAGGAGAGGTTGACATACTTATAAATGTGCAGACACACATCTCTCAACACACAGTATTTTTTTTTTTATCACAGTCTAACACTTTCTTAAACACATCCCCCACACCTGCATGCACATTTACATACACACCCATCCTAAATGTTTCCCTTTCCATCAGTGCCAATGGTACAGAACACCACTGTTTCCTCATCACGGCACTAATACGCCCTCATCTCAATGTGTCTCTCTCTATTATAAAAACACATCATTTCGATTCCAATCCACCTAGGGAAATGAACTGGAACTTTTCTCTCTCTCTCACCCTCTCCATAATAACACTGGTTATTAACACTGAAATGGTTGTTGTCATTTGGCACATTAGGATGTGATCCCTGCCTGTGTATGAGTTTTGTTTGAAACTACCTTCTATACTGTTACAGTGATGTACAAACTCCTGTTGTCTTACAACCACAGTAACTGCTGCCGTTGTATTTGCTTAAAGAAAAGGACATCTGCATGTCTGTGCTTACACCCAGGCATTTTTCTTAGTATATAAGGCACATACAAGAATTGGAGTGTGTCTGTGCAGGATATATCAGTGTCTGACAGTGGGGCTATTGGCTATAAGCAAGTAATACTAACATCAATATGAGTACTGATACTGATCACATTTTTGATACTCGGTGCAACAGACACATTTCAGTTGGTTTTAAAAAGCACTGAGGTTTGATACCCAGGTGCTTGCTGAACATGCTCCAGCACTGATGCTTGAAGAAACAGTATGGAAACGTAAACAGTAGCACTCTTAAATGCAAAATATGTAAAGCAATGCTCTTTACACAGTATCCTTTTTTATTTTAATAGAAGAGCTTGCTCATCCCAAAAGGACTGATAACAGAAAAAAAGATATCCTTAAATCAAAACATCATGACCTCCTCTAACTGGCATCACTAGCATTTCCTACGTATTACTGCTGAGATGGAGATGACGTTAACTAGCAACAATAACAACAGGCTACTCTTCCTGGATAGCTGAGATGCCCTTCAGCTAAATCCAAGGACGAGACAATAGTGGGGAGGGGGATCACTAATTCTGTATTCTAGGCAGGATCAAAATAGAAGGCAAGAGATATAAATAAAAAGTGTGGAAACGAGAACTTCACACATCTCCGCTTGTCAGAGGGCCAATGAAGATGCATGGTGCGGAGGCATCAGCTATAGAGGCTGGAGGGACACAGGAATGGATCATAACTGGGCCTAGAGGCTTGTGGGAGTTTTGTTTCAACAAAGAAAATGACTTTTTTCATTATGTTTTAGGAAAATGCACTTTAGTTTTGATGGGCACTGCTTTCTAAAAAAAAGCCTTTGCATGGTGACAGCTAGAAACAAGTAGAGCCAGGTACGGATCTAGAAAATTTTTGGACGGGCTGGCCAGGCTGGGCACAGACTACGAGATGGGTGACACATTTGAAATACATGTAAAAGGTAAATTAAACCCCTGGTTCTGTGAAACAATAAGCCATACATTATTAGGAAACAATAAAGGTTAGACACATGGTGCTTTCTTTAGCTACATTTGGCTGTTCTCCTTATTCACTCCAATCCAGGGACAGCACTGCTGCACAGTGGTTCCCCCCCCGTCACTGAGGTGAATCATACCAAGTACTACACAACACAATCGGAGAAATGAACGCAAATATCATGCTGCATGCACAATATAAAATAAAACTAATTTGACCAATATCAATTAGTGAGTAAGGCATCAAAAAAATGTTTTATTTAAGGCAACCATTTTTCATTTTTCATTAATTGATACTGACAAGCATCACATTTTGACTCTGGTAGGGGTGGCACCAGGGATGGCCAATCAGATTCTGCCCAGCAGAACAGGGTTTGTAAGTCTGTGTGTGCACTCATATGTGTTTGTTTGCATTTGCAGCACATGAATCTGAGTGTACGCACCAGTGCTAGACTCCTGAAATCTCCCCAGATGCATTTATATTTTCCCCATATTGATCATTTCTTGACTGTAAAATGTCCAACTTAGTCTCAGGCTCTTTTACGACTATTGTTGCTCAGAATACTCCCCCACCTTTTCCCTCCTTCCCTTTACTAGAATTAAATTTAGAAAGAAAATCATTTTAATGAGAGTCAGGGGAGCGGGGATAACTGGATGGATTATCTTTAGAACTAGCTCATTAAGGTGAGCTGTATCTCACAGCAATGTTCTGGTAATTACACAGCACATAATGCCAAGGAGCGTCTGCTCGCCTGCTGCAGCACGCATGCCATCTACTGGTGGGCCCACACTGTGATACCACTGAATACATGTGTTCATGTCGCTGTCTGCTTGTACATGCACACACACATATATCTATATAACTGTACATTATTGATCAATTGTGCAAAGAAGCATAACATGCTGAGGTAATAGTACTCCCTTCCATTTACGCCATTCTTTTTTCACTAGTCAATAAAAAGAGAATTTTTTTTTTTTTTTGTTGTCCAATTTTTAAAGTGTTCAGCTGTTCTTCACAGCTGTTAGAGACTCCTTTGTGTTTCCACATCTGTTTTGCTGCTTCAGATCATCCAGACCTGCATATTTGGTACCTGCTTCTGTTCCTCTCCTAAGCTGTCCCACATGGAGGCCACAATCTTGGAGACGTCCCCAAATGTGGCGTTAGGGTTTTGACCTTTGATGGCCGCCTGGGTGTCTCTGAAGAAAAGCGCATAGGCCGACACAGGTTTCTGTGGCTCATTGGGATCCTTCTTCTTCTTCTTCTTTTGAGGTTTGGGCTTGGGTTTCATCATTTCAGCTGAGGACCGCTTCTCACTGCTTATCTGGAGGTAGAAAGAGGGATGGAGAAGATGAAAGAGAGAAAATGAGACAAAGACATTGTTGGTCATAAATCAGTTGATGAAAAAAAACTCTTCAGTATGCAGTGTGTTTATGAGCATGAGGCACTGACTGGATACAAAGGTTTAATGTGTTAAAAAAGCCTCAGCACTGTGCATGTTGATGGTCAACATCAATAAAACAGCCACGCAGAATATTCAAAGAATGCAGAAAGCAGTAGCATTCTACGAAGAGCAGCCAGAGCTTGTTCAGAGAAGACAGAACAAATCAATTTACAGACATGGGTGAATGAAGACTAACAGGATGTCAGTCAGACAGGTCAGCCTCTGGGATGTTGGATGGGGTAGGGAGGTGTGGTTCAGGAGGAGAAACTGGCCAAACATGGGATAATTAAACTCTAATTGCCAGCTGTTTCACAGTGTTGCTATTTTATCGGTTGTTAAACTGCTGTATCCACTGATATTTTCATATTTTCCTTCAATCTTTATTTCGTCTCTTCTACGTAGTTTATACAGAATTCTGTTCCACCTTCTAAGAAAACCAAAAAAGGATTAAATCTGTATTTTTCCTTGGATGTACTTGGTTGGTTTGTCAACAATAACACATTGCAATCTCACTGTATTTTCAGGAGGCAAAAACTGCTCGGTGTGATGTACTCGATCCAATACACATGAATACATTTTCATTTTCCATGCAGTGCTTTGACGGGGAGTCAAATCCAGGTCACCTGATCCTGGTTGTGATTCTATATGGAAATTACCTTCTTTGCTGAGAACATCAAGCACGAGAGGAAGAGGGAGAGGAAAGGAACGGGGAGTAAGTGAGAGAGAGAGATAAGGACAAAGAGAGAGAGAGGAGGTGCAGCTGAGAGGATGGCAAGAAAAGAAGTGATGGCCTGATGTTGCCATTAAAATCTGTGGAACATCAGTTAACTTGATTTCTTGGTCGCTATGAAGGCAGAAAAAAAACAATCCATTTTCCATCCATATAATAGAAGCGATAATGACATTCTGAATACATAATGATATACACTGGTTTATGTGAAATGAAGGATATTTATGTGCACAATTTCTGGTCGTGATGTTATGGAGAGTTACTTAAATGTTGCTATGGGGTTTGAATGAAGCGAGAGTGAACTCCTTTCTTTTATCAGCAATGAGAACCAGCCTCCATGGCCAAGTTCTTATTTCATCCCGTTCCATTTTAGACATTTTAAAGAGCTTTAAATGTTTCATAATCCACTGATCCTTGGTCTCAGCGTTAAAATTCAGCAGGTGGGAGATGAAACCATGAAAAAGATTTGTCCCTGCGCGAGTATCAAACAATAACTTGAAAACATTTAAAGACGTCCACATCCATCTAATGCATACTTATCACAGGATTAAGCAACAGCCATGTTTTCCCCTTTAACTGTCAACTGGTAAACAGGCAATGATTGCTTTTGAAAATCTCATTGTTTCAGCAGAGCATTTGCCAAACAACACATTGTATTCCACACGGCATGAAATTAACTAGTCAAAATTCAAGGTCCAGGAGCACATTTGGCAGCTGAAGAGAAACTTCAAAATGGCTTTTGTGGCGTGCCAAAGTAAATGGACGTTCCCATTCGGGGTAATGTGAAAGTACTGCTTGTCTGTTTCACAGCTTACAGGTAATATTCTTTTCTGAGTATGCCTGGCTTCATTAAAAAATAATCATCCCTCACTTTTAGGTAATGAGGCAGAAGACAGGCATTTGAAACGACATCTGTTCAACCCAACCCTTTTAAGTTAAAATAGAATAAACTGCAGGTAGAGCTAATGGAATGACAAAACAGAAAAAAAGGAGGCAAAATAATATTCAGGAAAATACACATGTATTCATACAGAGGAGAGCGTGATGACATACAGTACAACATCTCACAGCAATATGCAATCACCAGGACAACAAGAGGCAAATTTTTCATTTCTTTCTTTATTTTCCCCTCTAATTGCATGAGAATTGTGTTTGTGAACTCATACAGCAGAAGGCTGACAAAGGAAGATAAAATATCACTGTAACTGAAAGACTGAAAAGAATACAGATAAAATATGGATGAATATGGTTCAATATAACTCTAAAAAGAGCACAATAAAACAGAACTCTGCTCACTCTACTGTAATGGTGTTAATATTCATTCTGAGATTTTTAATCTGTGCCTGCTTTGTCAACACCCATGTTCCCATAATTTTTAAAGAGTAACTTTAATGGTTGAAGAGAATGCAAGAGTAGGTGTTAACTTTTAATACAAGAAGGCCAAATTATTGTAAAATGCATATACAGTATCTTCATTGTTATCAAAGAAATTTTTGCCAAGATCATTTCGCATTAGGATATTAAACTTGTCTCAGTGTAACTAACAGGTTGTTGCTTTTACATGGTATGAACAACAATCTATTTTTGTGCTAGAAATGACAAAATACAAGTGTGAAATGTAAAGTGCCTGGTTGTCGTGCTCATGCCCCAGACATCTACAGTATGAAAAGACAACTACATTTCCTTGTTTCAACAAGCAGACCAAACTGAAGTACAGATGCAACGAGCACAGTTTTCATTGCTAAAGTGATATACAGTGTCTACAATAAGGAAGTGTAATATTTATGATGTTTATAAACTCAATAATCTTGTACAAAATCCTTTTAATTTTACTACTTGTGTCAAGTCACTTAAAACTAGTTTTAAATAGTATTTTTTTAAACAAATTAATTTCAAGTAAGTTGTACTTGGTCCTTTTTGTTTGGTTATAACAAATGTTCTCTAAATTCATATTTGCTTGTTTTTAGGCAGCAGTTTTCTTCAGTGGTTCTGCTGAGTGCATTTGACTGGAATAAAGGTCACATCAGATTTCACATACTGGCTATTATGTGTATGAAATTACTGGAAACAGTGGTTGCTTTGTGTCTTCCCCTTTCCCTTAATCACAAACATGTTCATTAGTGTTTGTTCTTGCTGGTTTTATAGATTACTGATGATGAATAAACACATACATGTATCTGCCGTACAATATCTGTCTTATTTTCCTCGGCTTTCTCCTGCTGGGGCACAGAACTTTAATGATTATGGCAGCTGTTGTTGTCACTGTTGACAAAAAGAGTCACATCCCTTATTCACAGTAATATCTTGTGGCTGCACTGCATTCCGCTCTATTTTCTGATACTGTCAGTGGGAGATTGGTATCTGGTCCTCTTCGCTGATGGATTTCTCCCTGTGTGACTGTGGATGCAAACCGGTGAGTGTGTAAAGTAGCTCTTTGATTACGATGCGCTAACACTGGATCCTGATGTTTACCATTTGTATTTGAGACTCTTTATCTCCTGTCCTGCACCACTGCCGTTGTGCTGGCGATATCTTGACAGCACCTGATGTTATTTTGACTACAACAGCCCAGCTACCCACAATAATCAGTAAAATTGCTTTACAAACAACAGACTAGAAACGCAAGCCTCCTTGCTTATACGAAATTGCTACCAATTTGAAATTGAGGTTTAAGCCAGGCCTCTGCTCCCAAACCCAACCCTGTAAATGACCCATTAGCTTCTCAGTCAGTGGGGAACAGGGACAGAGCTCATTGCCTAATTAATAATCACTATTATAATGATTATGCAGTGTCAGATGATGATGATGCAGGGTGAGGGAGCTACTGGGTGGCTACAACATTAACTGCAGTGGTACAGAGGTCTGCTTTGGGTCAATGTCTACTTTAAATGTAGCTTTCAAAGCAATCACTGACCTGTTTTATATACAAGCTGGCAGCAAAGAAGCACAAGCACATCTAAAGTAACCACACCATTCAGTAGGTTAACAGGCCGATCCTATGATTTGTTCATGAGTCTTAAACTATGCAGATGGATAACAAATAACACACAAACTGTCAGATACAGTAGTTATACAGTAGACTGCTGATACCAACACAATGCTAAAATACAATATGTTTCATTTAACAGGAAACCCAAAGTTGGCAACTTTAACCCCCCCTAAAGAACTATCCCTAAATAAGTCTTAAAAAGTGAGAAAAGAGAGAAAATCTTTATCTAAATCAGGAGGTATCTTGTTAAAGATTGACAGTGAATCTGAGTCTGTACCAAAAAAGCATTTAGAATCAATAACCAGCTTTAGCCTTGATGAAACCAGAGGATAAAAATATTTTTTCTTTAGTTTGTGGTACTGATTTTCTCCATACAAAAGGAGGCATTACCCATCTACAATGCACATCAACATTAATGCTAAATAGTGATTAAAAAGCTATGTTTTACAGATTGCAGAAACATCACATGATGCTAGGTAAGACTAACATGTCCTGTATAAAGCATTAGTCTAGTCTAAAGTCTGACCTATAGTGTTAGCCTTACAGTTTGCTCATCTGATCACCACTCCTCCATTTGTCAGAGCGAGAAAGTGAAAGACAGAAAGAAGGAAGGTGTGGTGGGTGAAGGGAAGAGATAGAGAGGAGGGGGCAGCTGTAATTTAGAATGGACAGCACTGCGCTAGGAAGACACGATTAGAATTGACAGCCTGATAACTGCGTCACTATCAAAATAGCAGAGAGTGAGAAATAGACAGAAAGAGGGAGAATGATAAAGTATGTGAAAGAGAGGGGAGTAGAAAGAGTGAGACAAGAAGAGAGGTGATGTAAAGAGGACAGGCACATAAAAGGAGAAGAGGAGGTGGAGAGATGTAAAGAGAGTATTTAGCACAAAGAAGAACAGGTGCAGACATAGAGACTGACAGACTTAAGAGACATAAAAATTAGACAATAAAACCGGGTAATGGTATGGCAGAGTATAAAAGAGTTTGGCCAATCACAGCCTCCTGAAAATAAGCATCATCATCATCATATACAGGGAGCAGCAAAGTGGAGACTGCTGCACTGTGAATCGATTTAAAAGGCCATAACATAAAAACTAACAGGACCTGCTCAGAGATGATGCACAGAGACACTTTCTCTTTACAGTGATAGTCATTACACCAAATCATAATGCAAGATACTGAGCACAACACTAAATCAAACCTGAATGCTATCCACTTCAGTCTATACACATTGTTCCATGTCTTTCAGGCCCACAGTAAAAATGGAACTAAAACAAGCACACATATCACTGGCTTTCAGTGTGTTGCACAGTTAGCGACACACAGTTAGTGTGCAAACATCAAGAGAGAATACAGGATAAACCCATTTTGCATGCTATTTTTACAGGGAAATAGTGTCTGAATGTGGACTGTCACGAAGAATGAGATAAAACCAAGCACTACTCAGAAGATGACTGTGATAGTGAAGAGGCTCTTTAACATGGCAGTTCAAGGACATCAATCAAAGACGGGTAGTGAAATAATCACTGACTGGGGACTGACAAAGAAGAAAGTAAAAGAAATTTAACTGGAGGTTTGGAGACTACATTTAGCATTGTTTTTGTGCACTGCATTGCCTAAACATTGTCTAAAGAACAAACACTACTTTTTAAGATGTATGAATGCAGTTTGTAATACTGTACATGAAGTAAAAATGGTTATTCGGCTTTGGTAAGAACAAAATATCCAAGAGTGAAATCTCTGCAAGCCCAAAATACAATGAGGGACATTTAACCGATGTGGAAATAAAGTCATTTGACACTACACCTGTCAGTGATGACACACAGTGATGATCCACAAGCGTCCGAAATCTGTTTACAGCTCATTATACAATAAACAGCTGAGTGTCTATTAGGAAGGACTGTTTTCGCACAGTGGCCACTGGTAACAAGTGGTGTACAATAACAGATTTGACAGAATTAGCAGATTCCGTTTCCTTTATTTGCTATGATCCTCCTGAGTCAGTTGCTTTAAGATCATCAACACTCTGCAATATGAACCAGAGGCACGATACAGTGTGTTTACAGTAAACAAAAATATTAACTGGAAGATGCTATAGTCTGGTGATAATACTCACTGAGATCATCACTACAGGAAACCATTTTCACACACAAGTAGTCATGTTAACCACTGTCAACATGAAAATATCGATTTTAGGCATTTTTAAAGAAAAAAAGCCGCAATGCATTAATTAATTTGGCTAAACATTGTCTAATTGCATCAGTCAATACATCTCAGTGTTAACAGTGTTGCCCATATGCAACAATGTCACCTAACCCGGTGAAAAGATCAAGAGCTCAAACCGACGGCACATAAAGTTCATCTGGTAGTTTAGAGGCTATACTGTGTTAATATAGATTGTTGTATTTTATTAATATAAGTTATTTTATATGTTTTAAAAGCACTAACAAAGGTAATCTAATCAAGATATTTGTAAAAAAAATGTATATATGGTACAGTAGAATCAATCTCTTCAACAGTGTCAGCCCAAACTTCTCCACACCAGCACGGTGGAGAGAAACACGGCTTAGTGCAGCTGTTATAGACTATAAGCCTTTGTGGGTTTATAAATAGATAAATGGCCATGCTTGGAGCAGCAGCAGGGAGAATAATGTAATTTCAAAATGCCGTATACAGTCCAGACCAGAAGTATTTAGACAGTTTTATATTCTATTTGTTGTTCTTCAGGCTTCTTTGTTTCAGCATATTCAGTTTGAAATGAACTAGATACTACATTAAAGTGCCAAGGCCAGTTTTAATTAAAGTAGGTTTAAGTCAATATTAAAAAACTGTGTATGAGATAACTGTTTTAACACATAGTGGCCAAATAGCAAGAGAACAGTAATTTGATACTTGGATACTAAATGTGCTTCATGTCAACATTAGTTCATGAATGACAGAGCTATTTCAATTGAGGTGAAGTCAAAGGTTATTAGACAACATTTGATCATTCAGCAGAACAATGACCTAGAACATACAGCCAAAGCAACCAAAGAGCTTTTCAGGGTGAAGAGGTGCTGAAGACCTCATTAAAGGCAAAGAGATCCATCAGCCTGCAAGAGTGTGCAAGAGCATCACCAGGGAAGATACAAAGTGTCTACTGATATCTATGGGACTTCAGGCAGTCAAAGGGCTTTCCACAAAATACTAAATATGATTTTGTTACACTTCATGCATATATGTCCAATTACTTGTGAACCCCTAAACCTTGAGCACTATACATTAAAGACACAATACTGTATCTCCCATACACCACTGACATATTCAAATTAAAGCAGAGAATTGGCATTGTAATGTAGTATTCACTATTTTATTTCAAACTTAATGTGCTGAAGTTTATAACCTTTCTGCCATTTTCACCACCACTTGTAATTTGGAGCTTTAAGGAAAAACTGGGTTTCTGAAGTTTGTGTCATGCAGCAAAGATGTCACAACACAAAGTTATCATGGCACACATCTTTCATGAGTGGCTACAAAGTCGTCTGATTTAAAAATGATAAGGCTTGTTTGCCCACTAAATCATCCATCCAGTTGTTAGCTGCAGCTAGTAAGGGTGCTCGCAGTACAGGAAGGTAGGGTAATGATGGAAACTATCCAGAGTTTTCCCAGATATCAGCATATTTAAATATTTTACAACATGATGTCATTTTTTTTTCTTCTTCAGATGATTTTGGACAAGAAGAGAATCAAAGCTGGAGTGGGCTTTGAGAGAAAGGAAGCAAGTGTTGAGTTCTTATAATTGGCAATTGTGAGCCTGCATTGAGGTTTTTATTTCATGCATTTATTTCCATATATATTTCAGCTAGCATTTCAGAGTGCACCTACAAAATGCTGTTAGTATTTTTGCCTTACAAAATAGAATAAGATTGGAAGAAGAGTATGTAACTAAAGCTGTTTGATTCAACCATAAATGTAATCCAAAAACCGTAACTAAAAGTTCTTAGAATACATTATTTGTAATCTTACTACCGGTCAGTTATTTTACAACCACCCTTGTGTTGGTCTTGTCTTTGTGTATTCCCATCATTTAGTTCACTATGAAAGCATGATGGGTTAAAATACATACCCACCTCATCTGGAAGCTATTACAGCTCCATGTCAGACTGCCCATATGTAAGCAATGAGAGAGACTGCACGTCAAAGCCACCGCACAAATCTGAGAGTAGAACCAGGTGCTCATCCAGAAAGCAGCACTCATCAAATATACAGCAAAACAATAATGAACTGCAAGTCCAGACTCATGGTTGTGATAAAAAAGACATGAAAGGACTTAGTCAGAATCATAAAGACCTGATCCATGAAGAGCCTATTATGGAATTTGTATCCCGTTCTGGTACCATGTTATTACAAATATACAAGGTCCTCAAGATGTGGAGTATTTTGTTAAAGTTTTCAGACGTGGGCTTGCACTCCCGAGCTGGCAATGTGGATTTGATTTCACCCAGTATTCCTATTGCAGACATTTTAATTCAAAGTCAAGTCCACAGCCATAGCTGAACTAAGCTGCATGATTTATCTGACTCTGGAAAATGAATGACAGCTCTGAGCAGCTCCTCCATACAAGCTTTGCCTAACAGCACTGGACCTACCTAATCAGCCTAAATTGCAAAGTTGAGGCCCTTTTATTTGGTAATGTGGTGAAAACAGTGGCAAGTGAGAGTTAATTAGATTAACGGTAGTTTAACGAGCTGTTAGAGGGGCCCCCGCAGATTGGATTTTAATAAATAGTGGCAAAAGCATCTGCTATGCACTTCCTGGCTCTGCTGGCATCCTAATTGGCCCCAGTGGGTTGCTGTAGCTCAGCACTACACAGTGGAATTTAGAAGGAGAAAAATGCTAAATGCTTCTTTTTTTCAGTCCAGGTAAGTTTAGGAAATGAAGAAAAAAAACAGTATAAATGATTGCACAGCTTTACAGGGATGGATTTATCAACATTAATATAATGCTAATCCAGTTTCTATTACTTTTATCACTACTGAACATCTACAGAATGTCAACATAGCAGGAAGAGTGAATATAACATCCAAATAAAACAGATTAGGACATATTCATCATTTTTCTATTGTTTGTTTTCAGGATGAAATGTTCCCAGGATGAGGTCTTTGTAGAGGCAATGGCACAGAAAGGAAAAAAAAACAATTAATCAAACATGAATGACCGACCATAGCAGGGTTATTTCCATAGCAACAGCCCGAGGGGACAACTCGAACACTTTAATATGAGCTGGTGATGCCTCTTTGTAAACATCTGCGCAGCAGGGGGAGAAAGCCAATGAGAGAGCCTGGCAACAGAGGCATCACAGGGCAGCGATCTCTTGGTATCAATCGAAGTTTCCATTATCTAGTGTTGAAAGGACCGAAAAGTGCTCTGAAATATTGTATTGGGGAGCATTTGGAGTTAATAAGCATTTTTATGCTATAGCACTTATCGAGAGAATCCAAGAACAGTGAGGTGGTCTTTACTAAAACAAGCAGCTGATAAAAACTATATCCAAATGTTCAGGGTGATCGGTGATATTTCAAGAAATAAATCAGCTTTGGTGGTCAAAATTCACCTGCTTTTTGCTGCTAGAACAGTCACTCTAGAACTGAAAGTCTTTGTACAAACATTATTTATTGACATTATTCACATCAGGCAACAAATCAGTCATAATTTCTCTCATACTGCTGCTTTAAGCAACCTGTAACCAATAATCTCTTTTTACTCTCCAGCTGTGGCCAATAACAGGCAGTATGCAAGTACACAAACAGTGCAAACAGCTATTATTAAGGGTCACCTGGCAGTTACCATAAAAGCATTGGACTAATTGTCATTTAACAGTTCCCAGACAGGGAAAAGCAATCTGCTTTCTCTGTACACTAATGCGATGAAAGTAAACCTCCTCAAAATATACAACAAAGATTTTTTTTTTTTACAAGTTACAAGAGCTGAAGAGAAAACAAAACCTCATGCACAAAGCTCAGAAAGTAACCTGAGTGCAGTCTAAAAATGACAAGAGCAGCATAAATATACAGTAGCAGAATAGCAATTCAGGCAACCACAGTGCTCTCAGTCTGTACAAGGGGAAAAGAACAGTATTTAGTTCTTAGTGGTCTGGGCTCAAGCCAGCAATCCGTTGTACTAATCTTCAATCATCTTTCAGTGAATTTCACAAGAATAAAAATACCAACATTTCAGAGATAACAGAGTCAGTAACAAACTTTAAAAGCTCTAAAAATATGAATAAGGACTTATTCGCTCTCCCTCAGTGCTGAAACAACTCATGAGTGAATGGCAGTACGTGGAGCTTGGCAGCAACACCGCTGGCAGGAGCGGGTATCTGTAACCCTCCTGCAAACACTCTTGTCCCAAAGCTCAGTGGATCCTTGGGCGAGAGTAATGGCTTCTTTGCGCTGGGCTACGCAGTGCTATTGTAGAATCACAGAGCGGTTAATTGAAACAAATGACTCTAATAATGGGACATTATCCCCACAGGCTGGCTTTGTGGTGGGCCTAATTAGCATTGTGGTGGTAGCGAGGAGGACGAGTCACCATCCTGATCCCTCAAACAAGGCAGCTGGCGCCCCCTTTCAAATGAGTAGTATGGGATACTGTTACTACTGGTTTTTCATGGAACAAGCATGGTTAAATGTAAACATGATGAGTAACCCCTCTGGTCCATATCAGGGTCAGCCCCGCTCCATTAGGCACCGCACTGTGGCTGCTTTTCTTCTCCTGCACTTCAGCCCTTTAGCTCAAAAGGTTTACTTGTTTGGTCCAATGAACTGTTCAAATCCAAAAGGTATTTAATTTACAGTCATATATAGCAGTGAACACCAGCAAATTCATACATTTCATAAGCTGGAACTAGCAAATATTTAGCACTTTTGCATAATAAATAACTAATATTCTGTTGATTTACTAACTGTTGAATTGCCTAATTGTTTTCTTATTGCCAGCTCTTCACCTTGTCCTCTTGCATGTCAGCACATTCTCCTCTGAAGCATCAATGGCCTGTAACTAATGTGACAACATGAGATATTGTTATCCAGATGTATTTTGATCACCACTGAAATCTGTTTTTGCCATTCCTAATTGTTTACCCTTGTACAAGATGATCTCAGAAAGTCAGCTGTAATGCAGTGTTCAAATTGCTGTGACCAAGCTGTTTTAAATATTCATTAGTCGTAACAGTCGCTTAAGGTTATGTGAATCGGGTCCATGAATATTCATGAATCGCAATGATTGTGCATTTGTTTTTAATGCTCAATCCGTTAATACTCCTCTTCATTACTTCACTCCAAACCCTACATAATAACCTGCACAAAACAAAGCTTTACGTTTTTAAAACAGTTCTCTTTGGAAGCCTACTTGTTCCAGTTTCAATGAAACGGGAGTGCCCTACCAATTATCCCACTGTCATTTCTCTTGACAACTACAAGACACATTGTTCGCCCCTCTTGCGGAGCGTAGCACCGAAGGGCATCTGTCTTTTTGTGAAGTGAAAAACCACAACAGAAAACATTTCTACTGTTACAAAAAGTGATTTATCTGGGAATGTCACCAAGATGTCATATCTATCCCAGTGAAAGGCAGCAGAGAGAAAGCCAGTCATATGAGATATATCTGAAGCCTACAGTGGGAAAAAAGATTGCTGTTTCAATTTGAAAAACAATATGCACATCCTGCAATAAAATGGCAAGTAAAGCAAAATAAAATTCTTTTTCAACATTAAATGAAGTCAAATTAAGTGAAGCTCACATAATCTTGTAGCAATAAGTGACTGACAAAGAGTGATCCTGGAAATAAGACACACTCATGAGGCTGTACTGCATGTATTCATTGTACACTGCTGCACAGACATGGAGCCATGGCCTCAGTATTGCTCTGTCATGCTTTTTAATTCTGGCCAAGATAAGATGAATTTTGTTTTCCAAAGTCAAAGCTTCACTAATCTAAATTTTCCATTCTTCCATCGAATTGAATGACTATGTGCACAGTATGTGAAAGAAGCTGCTCACAGTTAATTATAACCAAGCTATGCAGTTTGTCAGGCAATTTTGTGCAGTTCTGACTTAAAATCAAATGTTTTTTTGCAGCTGAAGACCCAGATATGTTTTTCAGGCTATGATTGGGACAAAACCAGAGCTAAAGGGACAATAAGCATTGGATTTACTTCCATGAGGTGCTCCTTAACACAACTTTAAATCAACGCTAAAATTACTTGGCGACTGCTGCAAACGTATATAGGTTGGCAACTGTTAGCAATAGCAACTGTAATAAAGCAAAATCAGTGCAATGCGCCTGTCAGCTTGCTGTCGTGTTTGTTTGCCAGCAAGTGGCCAAACAACAGCAGTCAAGAAATGAAAGATGTGATAATATAGCTTTAAAAGTAGTGTTAGGTAATTTCTTAGTTAGATAGATATTGATTAGAGATCTGTTATATTAGAAGATGTTAGTGTAGCCAGGATGTCTTCCTCAGGCTGTTAAATGCAAGGTTAGTTAAAGCAGAGAAAGGCTGCATTCAGGGATAAATGTTATTATGACGGTAAAAGTGACCATAATATTTGTCTTAATGTGTAATGTTATGTCAAATTGTTTTAGATACACACCACGAAAACAACAGCCACACACCTTGACTTTTCTTCATGTTTTGGCTAACGTTATAGCCAGCTGCAAAGCTGGTGAGAGAGAGACGTCTCGGTTGACGTTTCTGTGGAGGAGGGGGCGAGCCAACTAAGTGATGATATTGTATAGCAATTCTGGGTTCGGGGTCTTTTCTGCTTCCGGGCTGCTTCGGCAGCCTGGGGGTTGGAAGATCTCTGGACTTGTAATGTTAATTTTGCCTGTGACTCTTTGAATAAACCAGCACGGTTATATTTTTTATATATCCAAGTGGTCTGAGTCGTCCCTCTGAGTTCCTGGTTTGAAAGAACCGGACGTGGCTTTATGATAGATAAAAGCCTTTAGTAGTCACTGTCTAAACAAAGCAGCCAGTTACTAATCAAACACCACACGTTTAACAAAACTGCAACAAATTCCTATCAGCAGTTGTCTGACTGAATGTGTGTCGCCAACTTGTAAAAGCGGGAAATGCTTTTCTTGGTGGCAGAGATTTTCCTCCTCCCTAACCTGCCTCATTACATTAGTAATGAGACAGGAGCTGGTGCTCTGTTTCAATATTAAAGCGCACTGGCACCCCTCAAGGCTCCATGTTGGGACCGTTATGCAAACTCCTCCATGACCCCTTATTATCATCTGCTGGCGAGTGTCTCTTTTCTTTTAGCTTTTCAAAGAGAGCCTCAGTCAGGCCTGAACCATCAGGGGGCTTGTTGAACATGAGACCCCAGGGTGCCGCTACTTCCCTGTCTGCCATGGTGGCAGAAACACTGACAGCTAAGGGTGAGACAGGGATTCTCCCTCACCCGTGAGCATTCACATGACAGCATGTTGCATTTCACAGTATCCAGTCATTCAAGACTCGACTCTTTCTGCCTCAATTTAAAGAAGCTGACAGAGGAGGTAAGTGTAGTGGGGAAGAATTGAAGCGTGTTTGTGATTGACAACTCTGTCTTTTTTAACGCCGATGTTGATCCTTCTGCTTGTTGGAGTCATTGTAAATGGTGCAATTTCAAGTCTGAAAAATGGTTCAAAGCTGGCACTTATGACTATTATGAACAATGTGACTGTAGCAGAAAAGATCAAAACCTGAACAAAGTACTGGAGCTGCCAGTTGAAAATAAAAATAGAAAACCAAACCTCAATACACATCAAATGCCCAAGCTATGAAATTTGCCTAATATGCAATGCATGGGTCTGACACCTGCTTTTTTCCCATCTGTTATACATCTTTTTGGTTTACCAACTAATATTTCTACTGCCTGTGGAGTCATAATTAGATGGAAAAGGGGAGGAATAAATTC
>NW_018127886.1:5416503-5426900 GCF_001952655.1 Monopterus albus | reverse complement strand
CTCTTACAGAAACGTATGCCGTTCACCACATCAGGAAACTCAAGATTATTATACAGTCAACTCTAAATAAGCAGAAATGACAAACTTCAAAGCCATCAGGACCAACAGATGCCAAATTGAAACGGTCAATCCACTCCTCTCAGTCCTGTAAAGATTTAACTGTGTTTGCTGTGGGATCGATGTGCGCTGAAAAAGCAAATCCCAAAGCAGGGAGAAGTTTACAGAGCTTTAGCCTTAGGCTAAATGTTGTACAAAAACCAGCAACAACATCCCTTGAGATGAAGCATATCTGTTGCTCCAGCTGAGCTTGTACTTGTAGGAGGTTTATATGTGCACTGAAGGATAGCTTTTATTGAAGAGATATGTATCCTTAAGGTAAAGCTGTCGACTTTTTATTTGCTTCTTCAGCAATGGTGAAAGAAGACTGTGAACGATTAGCATTTTGGTTTTCCGGCTATCTCCTCCAATTTTGTGGGTTTACCATCAGGCTTTTGTCAATACAATACAACAAAGGTAAAGGCTTGCCTCTTCATTTCCGACCCCAGTTACACTGAGTGCCTACTTCCATCCAGTCTTATTATTCTTTAAGCATTCAGCAGATGTAAATCCAATCTTCTTTATTATACCTTTATCAGTATGAAATTATGGTTAATTGACTTTGCTGGGGAAACATCAAATGAAACATCCCTAATGGAACCAAAATGAAAATAACGTCATCTTCAATTGCTTTAAAATATTTCTCAGTATACAGCCTAGTTTCCTATTCCACAGCCTCAGAAATAAGCTCCTCTTGTCCCAGGAGATAATAAATGAATTGAATCCACTCCTACCCCACCAGCCCCCTCCCTCCCTCCCCCTTCCTTATCGGTCATCTATTTTTCCAGAGTAAGCTATTACTTGCTAGGGTTGCTAGGCAACAAGAAATATTAATAGCGGCTATTATTAGCCAGGCTCTGCTAGAGTAGTACTAAAATGTGGAAGTGGGAAACATGAATGTGTTACATAAATCTCTGGACCTTTCACAGTGTGTGCAAGTCTCTGTTTGTGTGGTGATTTAGTGCAATGACGGTTCATTTATGAGAAAAGGGGGTGTGAAATAAGAAAATGGAACATTACCCTGAAGGGCTATTTGAAAATAAATAATTGCGAAGGTGAAACAAAAGCTGTTTAAGAGGCAGGCACTCCCTCTCCGTTTCCTTCTGTAATGTTATTTGCCTGGTTTCTTACAATATATTCATGCATGGTCATCACATAAACTTTACTCATAAATATAGCATACAGTACATGAGACACATCTTATATGTTGCCATCTTGTAAAATCAGCTTGTCCAGTTTATTATACAGGTTTTGTCAAGCCATCTACGAACACTAAAAAGCAGCCCAGCTGTAAATGTTCCAGTCAACAGCAATTTTTTCCCTGCGCCAAGCATATTCAGCACAGAAACCACTGGACTGTGACCTAATCCTGAAGACTAGCTTTAATGGAGGCCTTAGCTACCACCCACAGAAAATAAAGAAGCCTGCAACTTATGCAGTTTGATTCTGAAAAATCACATAAGACCTGATTAACGGAGGATAAGTGCCACGGATGCTCACATTAAGGCATAAATATTCATGGTGGAAGGCTGAGGAAAAAAAAGTAATATTTATGTCAGATGAAAGTATATAACATTGAATAATTCACCACACAGGCCATATATAATTCATCTGGTTCGATCCTATGATTAAAGCATGTGAATGTGTTCGCCAGAGGTGTTTACATGTTCAATCTGAAGCATGTTTAACACAAGTCCCTTTACTGGAGGGGGAGGAGTGTGGGTCCTCAGAATTTTTTTGAAAAGAAAAAGTAGCTGACAAGGGATACCCCCCCCACCCCACCCCGCACATGCCAAGATTTTCAGTTCAAAACCTTCCATCCCTCCCCCATTCCTTTTTTTACTTTGACGATCATAACAAATGAAAATGTGCAGCGCCAAGTTTCTCGCTCCCTTTCTTGGCTTAGATTGATGCAATGAAATCTCTGAGTTTTGCAGCTGAATAGATATTAAAGGAGCTCTGCTGCGAAGGTTTGGCTGTTAAGGAGACAGCAGCTCTCTGTATTTAGAAATGCTGCATGTACAGACTCTGAGCTTGCTTAGCTTCCTTGACCTCTAACTGCTCTAATTATCACTTTAATCGAAGAATGGTTTGCTATTACAAAAAAAGATCTGAGAATGTTGAGACAGGAACACAGTGGGATTAGTCATTTGACTGTTTCATTGCTGTTTATAGCTTTAACGAGGCATTAGAAGATTAATAATATTTTGGAAAAGAATGAACTTTCCATGACGTGAACATGTGAAACCTTCAGAGAAAATGTCCTCTGTGCTGATTTGCCCACTTCCAGCCCTCTGGCCACAAAGACTAATAGCCTACCACAGTGCTTGACTTGCATGATCACAAAGGGCCACAGCTAAAAAGGGACAGACAAAAACTGTGTACTTACCGAGTGCATAGGCCCTGAGAGGAGGTGGGTGTCCTGACCTAACATGTTGGACATCATGAGGGCGGGCAACTCGGGGTACGAGTAGGTGTTGAGCAGGCCATTGTGAGGCAGGGAATGGAAGGGGTAACCTGACTCGTGCTCCATGAGGTGCAGCAAAGAGGGATCAGCATGGTTTGGGGGTGTGATAGGGGGGATCTCGTAGTCTTCATCCCCTGCACCTCCTCCTCCTCCACCACCACTGCTGCCTCTGCCCTGACTGGAGTAGCTCTGAAAAGGCAGGGGAAAGAAAGCAATCCATTTTTTAGAAAAGGGAGACTCAAGGAAGCTGCAACCTTTACTCATATATGCTATATTTTGTTGTTAGAGGATAATTTGTTCCCACTATAAGACAAAGGAAAACACAGGGCAGGCCACAATCACACATTTGTATTGATATGTATGGACAATTTAGAGACTATAACATGTTTGTGAGTCTAAAATAGTACTTCAAATAATACTTCAAATAATACTTCAAATTCACTACATACTAGAGAAAAAATATATTTATTTAATAACTTTGGTTAATAGTTACATTTTAGAACGAGATTAATAAAAAACTGTATAATAATAAGACTTTACTGATCCCTAGTGGGATATTCACAAGCTCCCCAGGAGTATGTAGCATTAACTCTGTCTTCACCTTCTGCAAGATTAAATGCGATTTACACAATAATACATTAATAGTCAAATATTATTATATATTATATTATTCTGCAGCACACGTACTCTTACTTTTAGTACTTTAAGTAGTTTTGATGAATATGTAATTTTACTCAAGTAATATTTTGAATGCAGGATTTTTAATTGTAACAGAGTAATTTTACACTGTAATATTGCTACTTTTACTTAAGTAAAGCAATCTGAGGGCTTCTTCCACCAAGTGTGGTTCCTCAGAAATTTTTTGAAAAGAAAAAGTAGCTGACAAGGGATACCCCCCCCACCCCACCCCGCACATGCCAAGATTTTCAGTTCAAAACCTTCCATCCCTCCCCCATTCCTTTTTTTACTTTGACGATCATAACAAATGAAAATGTGCAGCGCCAAGTTTCTCGCTCCCTTTCTTGGCTTAGATTGATGCAATGAAATCTCTGAGTTTTGCAGCTGAATAGATATTAAAGGAGCTCTGCTGCGAAGGTTTGGCTGTTAAGGAGACAGCAGCTCTCTGTATTTAGAAATGCTGCATGTACAGACTCTGAGCTTGCTTAGCTTCCTTGACCTCTAACTGCTCTAATTATCACTTTAATCGAAGAATGGTTTGCTATTACAAAAAAAGATCTGAGAATGTTGAGACAGGAACACAGTGGGATTAGTCATTTGACTGTTTCATTGCTGTTTATAGCTTTAACGAGGCATTAGAAGATTAATAATATTTTGGAAAAGAATGAACTTTCCATGACGTGAACATGTGAAACCTTCAGAGAAAATGTCCTCTGTGCTGATTTGCCCACTTCCAGCCCTCTGGCCACAAAGACTAATAGCCTACCACAGTGCTTGACTTGCATGATCACAAAGGGCCACAGCTAAAAAGGGACAGACAAAAACTGTGTACTTACCGAGTGCATAGGCCCTGAGAGGAGGTGGGTGTCCTGACCTAACATGTTGGACATCATGAGGGCGGGCAACTCGGGGTACGAGTAGGTGTTGAGCAGGCCATTGTGAGGCAGGGAATGGAAGGGGTAACCTGACTCGTGCTCCATGAGGTGCAGCAAAGAGGGATCAGCATGGTTTGGGGGTGTGATAGGGGGGATCTCGTAGTCTTCATCCCCTGCACCTCCTCCTCCTCCACCACCACTGCTGCCTCTGCCCTGACTGGAGTAGCTCTGAAAAGGCAGGGGAAAGAAAGCAATCCATTTTTTAGAAAAGGGAGACTCAAGGAAGCTGCAACCTTTACTCATATATGCTATATTTTGTTGTTAGAGGATAATTTGTTCCCACTATAAGACAAAGGAAAACACAGGGCAGGCCACAATCACACATTTGTATTGATATGTATGGACAATTTAGAGACTATAACATGTTTGTGAGTCTAAAATAGTACTTCAAATAATACTTCAAATAATACTTCAAATTCACTACATACTAGAGAAAAAATATATTTATTTAATAACTTTGGTTAATAGTTACATTTTAGAATGAAATTAATAAAAAACTGTATAATAATAAGACTTTACTGATCCCTAGTGGGATATTCACAAGCTCCCCAGGAGTATGTAGCATTAACTCTGTCTTCACCTTCTGCAAGATTAAATGCGATTTACACAATAATACATTAATAGTCAAATATTATTATATATTATATTATTCTGCAGCACACGTACTCTTACTTTTAGTACTTTAAGTAGTTTTGATGAATATGTAATTTTACTCAAGTAATATTTTGAATGCAGGATTTTTAATTGTAACAGAGTAATTTTACACTGTAATATTGCTACTTTTACTTAAGTAAAGCAATCTGAGGGCTTCTTCCACCACTGAATAATGCCATATTTATAGAAAAAATAATACAGCAGTATCAATACTTGAATTTCTAAGAAAAACTCATCCAGATAAAGGTACTGCAACACAAAATTTTCATGGTAAACGAAACTTCAGTAACACACCGGGAGAGAAACAGCTAAGAAAGGGTATTTCAGAGTAATTAAGAAAGCTTCATAATTGCCTTTTAAATGCACCTGTTGTTTTTTTGTGTTTTGCAGCAGACACTGAACTGTAGCAGTCCATTCAGGCTGTCTTGTTGAAAACAAAAATAATTAGAAATGCAAATTATTGCGCTTTCAAAATTGTAAAGAATTCATTCAACGCAAACATAAACAGCAAATTAATTAGAGTCAGACAACAGCTGCTGTACAGAATAATGTGCTTCAGAAATCTTGTCAACTTTAAAGCAGAAGACCGTCAGCCTGCACACCTATAAAATACTGTTAATCAAGACATTAATCGTTACATGAAAAAACACCACTGACAGTCACTTATTGTTGATGTTATAATGTCATTATTGCAATGCCAATCATGTAAATAGCAAACTGGACTAAACAAACCTCACAATCTTTGTGTATCCAGCATGTCCACATGACCCCCACCAGTAAGACAGCACATATTTTATGACACTAATAAGGTGATACTTGGGCAGAGCCTGCAGTTGTCTTTTCCAGGGCCTATCTTGACATAATATTGCACTGAGAAATATGGTTTTGTGCTCTCAAAAAGCATAGTCAGGGTATTCACCAGGGAATGAAAAGCAATTTTGTCAGAGGGAATCTGATGCCACCTCTCCTTTATAATGACTGAAGAAAATTAATCATCGCAAATAATATTCCAGTGTCAGCCATTCAAGAGCTTTTTAATAGAATTTTTATTATTCATGTCTCGTGGTACACATCAACTAGTCCGTTCTGCAACATTTCAGAAATCAATTCAATATCATCTTCGTGTAGGCTGTCATCTCGCCCGCCGGTGCAGCAATTCATCTTGCAAACAAATACTTTTAGCAAACAAATGGCAAGAAATGACAAGGAACAGCTACAATATCCCCACTAGCAGAACTGGTGCTTGAAGATAGGATAAAAGTCTCATAATGTGCAGTATCATTAGGGAGAAAATAATAGTAATAATAATAATAATAACAAAAGGGAGTATGTTTACTATTTTCTCTCCCCATAACACTCGCCGCTGTTTGCTCAGAAACATCCTCATAGACCGATTCTTTTCCCATGATAACAGTTTTGTAAATGTCTCTTTCTTTGTTGTCTATTTATTTATTGCGATTTGACATTACTGTTGACAAGTACATTCTACGGGTTTAATGCAGTAAAATAAAGAATAAATCTCACTGGCTTGTACATCTATTCCTGGCTATATAAAGTATGGCATCTGTCTAAATAGTCGTACATCACACTGAAGCTGGTGAGACCAGTAAGTAACCAGTAAGTAACAGGCTCTCTACAGTATATCAGTCCACAACCAGCCACTTTATTAGGTACACCTGTACAATTGTATGCACTTCAATGCAATGTCTGTGTTTATGAAGCTCAAAATGTTTCAGTTTTTGGTGTCTCTATATTTTTGTCCTCCCTGGCTACATATAAGAGAGGGTCAGAATATTAGGAACACCTCTGAATATAATGTAGTCCAGTACAACACCATTTTTAATTAGGACCGCAATAATAAACATATAATTGAATTTATACATGTATGACAATTTCAGCAAAAACTGAAGCAGAATAAAAAGATCTGAGAGGAGAGAAACAAAAAATGCTCATAATGTACCAATTAATACTCTGTAAACACAGAAATTTACCTAATTTTTACCACTGATTTAATGTCGGAGGACATTTCAGAATAGACATGTTCACATGCACACTTATACAATAAAAATCCCTGTTTCTTCATCTCTGGTTCAGTAATGTGTCAGATGCCATGTTGATGCTGAATAATAAAGCTGTAATACTGTTGATATACTGTATCTCTACAGCCTCGGCGAAGGCTTTTGTGAGGTGTAAACTTTCAGCTTTGATCCAGTGATAAAGTTAGAACACCCCATTCATTTTGGACACTTGTTCTCCTTGACATAAAACATAACCGTTGTCATACGCATGTACCAAGATTTTAAGTGCTGTCAGAGGCTATTTTGCAGCTGTGCCTTCCATCGCTTTTGTTACTCTTTTTCATCTTCTCCTTCTTATTTGTGTTTTTTTTTACAGTTACAGTTACTATGATGCCCTCAGAGATAAGCCACGGGAAAAGGATATCACAAGTTTAATATTTTCAAACATAGATAAATAATTCATAAATACGCTGTCTTTCAGGACAGAGGAGAGAGAGAGAGAGGGTCAGAACTAAATGTTGATTCAGCCTTCTCCAGCTATGACCTTCACCTATACCCCCCCACCACCAGAAGTGAAATTTAAGCAAATGTGTCATTTTCCTGGACAAGGACGATACGATATGAATTACTTCCTTTCTTTTTTTTTTTGCACCATGCTTATATTCTATATCTGCTGTAATTCATACTTTGTAGATGTGAGATGTTGCTTTGAGGCATATTGACTATCATCATACATAAAGCAGATCATGGTTGTTTGAAAAAACAAAGAGAGATATTCATCCCATGAGAATAATGTTGAGGGTTTTTTTTATTTATGGATGATCCAGAGTGATAAAACTATGACATGTGAGGTTCAGTACAAACATTTTAAAACAAAAAAAGCATATAAAAAGAACGTGAAGCATACTTTAAAATATATTTACTTTTTTGCTTTGAGCCTACGTTAAAAGTATTCACAGCGCACTCCTTTTAAACTATTCAGATATTACAGACACAGTGAATCTATTGATGCTCATTCTGTCATACAGTTGCTGCACAGGAACATACAGTAGAGGTTTTTTTTATTCTTGAAGGTAGCTGTGTAAGTTAGCTAGCAGCATGTCAGATTTATAATATTTCAAGACATGAGCTTGAGCTTTGGAAGGGAGATGTCTGGAGCTGAAGATCACCTGTCCTCTGCAGTTTTATTACTGAACATGACAGCATCTGACAGTAAAATGGGTGTGCAATTTTCATCTATTTGTAATGTTAAGGTTGATAAAATGGAAAATGCCTGCACAGCAATAGCTGATTCGTTAAGTTTCATAGTGCTGAACTTTTTTTGAAGACTAAAAAAGGATCTTAACCACTTAACTTGTTAATGTACTGTGTTTTACTAGAGTACACAACTGTTTGCTTTTAAGAACAAAGAGCTGAAAATCTGACCTGCAGTGGTTTAATTTCTCACCTTGCTGATGTACAATAGAGGAAGTGTACCCAGGGTGTGTCTGTACGCAGTGATATTACAGTTAGATTAGATGATAAGTGCAGCAGAGCACAGACTTCTGAGCCACACAGAGGTGCAGCACATTCAGAGGTTTTCACCAGCAAGGCAGCAAGACACCTGTTGTTAGGATACTCTGACAGAAAACATGAGTCACTGACACCATGAAAAAACGAAGTTGATTATGTGGTAATTGGAAAATGCATTGTTTAGGTATAAAAAGCTAAGTACGAGACATGCCCTGTCATAGGGCTTCTAACTTTTTCCATATACAGTACGTGTTTAAATCTTCAGAGTACTGTCACAAAATGATTGGAGCACATGCTAGAGCAGTACTTAACCACGAAAAGCAAAAAAATGAAGCTTTTGCTTGACATGCACAGGACACTTATAGGTTGAAAAGTATCTGCAACCAAACAAAGTATCACTTTGTCAAGTTATCTTGTAAGTAGAAAAATTAATCAGCAAAGGTAAATGTTTTCTTGACACAAAGATGGGATGAAGTTATTAACTTGGCAATGGAGTCATTCGTGGCCTATGAGGTGTTTAGTGGAAGACAACTCAACTGAGAACAATGAAGTGTTCGTCAAAGGGAGGAGAATGAAAATGTTGCACGGTACACCAGCAAGTCCGTCATGGCTGGTGGGGGGTGAACTGTCTGAAGACATGAGCTATGTAGCTTTGATGGACTTTATTTATAGCTTCAGAGTAACACCCTCAAATGAAACATTCATATGCTTTTAAAAATAACTAATCAGAAAAGACAACTTTGTTGCTTCATAAAACCACATAACTTTGAATGAGTATAAAGTATCCTATGAAAAGTCATCCAGCCATATGCTACTTTGTGAAAAAAGTGACAGAGGAGCATGGTTTTGGTGACAAACACCAGATGTCCATGCATACATAAAGGTCTTCACATCCACTCTGTGTGTTCCAGATAGATGGACAGCAACAGCAAGTCTTCAGACATCATATGGCGAATTTCAAATTTCACCTTCAGAGATCAACCTTGCAGATCAAAGAAAGGACAGAAATCAAACTCATCACCAGTGGGTGTTGAACACTACTGAGGCGTTCTGCACAAGTGACCATAACAGCGACAGTCTGCGGGGTCCACAAAGGCTATCTGACCTGGCTTTGAAATGACAAGGAACTCCATTTGGGTGATGTATCAAGAGAAGCAGGCAGCATAGTACAAAAGAAGGAGAATGGAAGAGCCGACACACTGACTGACAGCAAGACAGAAATGGGATAAGTGGGTAAAAAAAAGGCCTGACTCTCCATTGCAGATGTGGGTGGACCTGTGGTGTACTGGACCTGAACTCAAAAACCATGGCTGCAAAGAAGTATTTTTAAAAGGCGTGAAAAGGTGTCATGTGCCACGCATTTATGTCAGGTCCATTTCTTAAAAAACACACTCATATTTAAAGATCAAAGATGAAGGGCACAAACTATCTCCGATCTTTGTACCGAAATAGAGAGAAATAGAAATTTCTTTAATGTTTGAACCAAAGATTGAGGTTTTCAACAAGGAGGGCAATTCTGTGGTCTCAGCCACATTTCCAATTTTTATTCATTAGAGAGAACTGTATAAATAAATAAAATATGTTGTCTCGTAGTCACTCATCCCCCCCAAGGGAACATGGAAGCCCCAGTAATCACATATGGCACAATAGCTCGCCCATAATCCCCTTTATTTTTATTTTCATGATGTCACTCTCTTTAAGCCCCTTGCTTTATGAGTCGCAAACGGAGTGGAGAGGGGAGGAGAGGAGGAGCAGAGAGGAGAGGAATAAGCAAGGGAGGGGTGAAAACAAATGATGTGGATCCCTCATTGTTCTTTCTCCATGCCCTCATTCCAGTCAGGGTAATAAGAGAACATTGTGATTTACTGTCAGTGAAGCGCAAGAGTGCATCAGAGAGAATCCACTGCGGCAGGGGCCATTAAAATAGATTTAACTTCCCACAGTATTAGGCCAGATGTCTACACTTCTATTATATTTCAATCAGCCATGACCTTGGTCTCCATATGATGAGAAAGATCACTAGGAGAGAGGGAAAGA
>NW_018127886.1:5407623-5416476 GCF_001952655.1 Monopterus albus | reverse complement strand
CACGCAGAAAACCAATAGAAATATCAAACTACTTAGTCCGACTATATCCCTCTGCTCCATCGTGCAGCATATACAAAGAGAGGATGGGACTGAAATAGAGCCAAGGTTTCAAGTTCTCTTAAAAGAGTGTATGAATCATTGAGTGCACTCTCACTGCAGATAAGTTGCCTCTTTTTGGAGGGGGTGTGTGCTGCTTTTCGGCAGGGTATTTATTTGAGGAGGGACCAAGGGAGTACGCCGAAAAGAGCGGGACAGTAGGGCGTTTTGATGTTCTTTAAAGCTTCAGATATCAACAGACTTCATGGAAGCTGTTCACATTCTTCAAACAAAGGAAGCATGTACTTCACCCCCGCCTTTGAACATTACCCTGTAATACTTTTAATCTTGCTGTATAATCTAGACTCACCTGTATTTGTCTCTTTTTTTACAAAATTTATAAAATCCTTATTCTGTGACGGAGTATGAATTTTTATCAAATGCATCTGCAAGCAGGCAGAGTAGAAGTCACTGCTTGTTCTGTCTCAGAGGCTGGCAGTAATTGGACTTATTGGCTGACATGGGTTGACCTACATAAAGAACTACCTATCCCTGGTTTCAACAGTATCTTAAAATCCCTCCCAGCATGGGTGCAGAAGTTGTGCAGATGTTCCTCTGATGTTCCTCCAATATTGTCTTCAGATATTGATGTTCTAGTGCTGAGAGACTAAAAGAAAAAAGCTAAAAAACTGTTTTCAACCTGAATTCATGATAGTGAAATTGTACACTCTCTTAAATACGTGCTGTACAATATGTATCTCTACTTCATTCTCGCGACCTTGCCAGCAGCTCTGTACTGCCTCACAGAGGGAATGAACAGTGTGTTGGCGTTTTCAGACCCTCAATTTTCATTTTTCATCCTTTGTCTCAAAAGTCCCCCTAACTTTTCTTGAAGGGAAAGGATGCAAGGATAGAGGGAGTGCTGTGTAGTAAGGAGAGTGTTGTAGTTGTGGTGGTGAGGCTATAATGGTGCACTGTGAGTCATTATTAAGTAACGGTGCCTTTTCGCATCAGCATCGCCCACACTGAGTGTGCGGTGACTGGGTGCACTGAGGACTAAGAGGGGATGTATGAGTCTGTATTTGTTTAGTTGATGTGTGAGAGCCATACATTCTCAGGAGAAAGTGGTTGGTTGTAACGAATGTGGCTGAAACAGCAGAGAAAGAAGGAGAAAGACAGAATGAAAGAGTGCCAGAGTTAAGGAATACACAAAAATAGACAGCACTGCAGACTGAAACAAACTAAAGCAGAAAAATGGGGAGAAATAAAGAACGAGAGAGAGAGAGCCTGTATCCAACAAGTGAGGTTTCTATTCTAATCTCGACCATCAGCCAGTGTTCTCTTGCAGCCGGCCAAATCAATAGAGACACATGGCTCAGCAAGACACCTGGAAGCAGAAAACACAGAGGCACAAACAAGTTGAAACCTGCTGCTTCTCCAAAGACCAGTGGCCTCTGGGCTTTCTTTCCTCCTGCACAGGACACATGGCAACAAGTAAGACACAAGAGAGGGGAAGTAACGCACAAAATTATTCTCTTTCTTCCCGCCACTAGCTCATTTATCATCTATCATATGCCCACATACACACGGTCATCAATCCATGTAGACTGATTATAGGATGAGAAGAAGCGAGCCCAAACAAAATATACACGGAGGCACAAATCTGCACAACAGACATATCAGATCTAGCCTGATATGAATCCAAATGAGGAACACTTATTGTCTATTATACAAAATTAGAATATGTGTGGTTGTGATTGAAGGCAGCCATTCTGACCTGGCTGTGATCATTCTCATGCAGCTATTATAGAGCTGCAAACATATACAGCGCAGTCGCCATTATTTGGCATGCGTGTGAGTTATAGCCTGATCATCTCAACTGCCATTTTCCTTTTTTATTCAATATGAAGCCACAGTCAGGCCGTGAGTACTTTCCTGTTTGGGAGGGATGTTTATTTTGCATTTGTAGTGACTGATGGGTCCATTTTGTTATATTCAGTCAACACAGGAGCTGCAGACATGGCTGCTAGAGCTGATTTCTATAAGACAGATGACAAACACACATAAAGATGATGTCCTATTCTTAAAACCATGTAGAAAGTGTTGACTGGCTCAGTTGTTTTCATATATGGGGAGCATGGCACTAGACCTGCATGTATGTGAACTACTGTGAACATACTTTTGCACATGGACTGGAACCTAAACAAATAAACCAAATAGAAAACACCAGTATCATCAAAATGGAGTTCATATGTGCACTTTGTATGCATGTCATGTACAGAAACCATACAATATTCAATGGACAATGAATGGACAGATTGTGTCCAAGCATACAGTAAAGCTGGTTCTGATTAGTGGTTTTCTCTTTTTAAAAGCTCAGAGATGTTATGTGTAATGTAATCTCCAGGCTGTGTCAAACTGCTACCTCAGTACGTAGCTACACTGTGGAACACCCCAGACATGCAAACAAAGAAGGCTCTGTACTGGCTACATGCACCTTTTTCACAGGCACACATCATGTAAAGGCTTGGGTGGGCTTCTTAACAGTGTTAAAACGTGCATTAATGTCCCTTCTTTCTGACTATATTTGACCATTTAAAAAGGCACAGTACTGTATCTCTGATCATTTTCCTCAGAAAAAAAAAATATAAGATGTACTGCAGTTCTATTCACAGAGAATACACAGAAGTGGAATACTACAATGTTCTGCCCTGCATCATAGCATGTTGTTAGTTTACAAACAGCATAAATATACACAGCTAATGCATACAAGTATTAATAACTGCAAACTCATGGACTGCATCTAAGTAACGGTCAAATTAACAGAATTATTAACTCTCGTAAAGATCCCAACACCGGCGGACATGCAGTATGTACACAAGTACAACTTAATGATTCTGAGTCTGTAAGAGAAACCATGGGGTTATGGGTGTTTACATACATTGTCAAAAAGTCATGCCTAGATACCAAGATTAGTGCTAACCAGTCAGTTATTTGTCGCTGGGGCTGCAACTATTAAATATAATTATTACTGATTCTTATGTGGATCATTTTTACAATTAAGAGATTTATCATTTAGCCTATAAAATGCCAGAAAATAATAAAACACAGCTGTCACAAGTTTGCAGAACCGGATATGTCATCTGCTTATTGCTTGTTTTGTCAGACCAACAGTCCAAAACCCAAAGACACTACACATACAACGATATGAAACAGAGACAGATTTTATGTCTTCTGTTTAAAGAAGCCGTTTTTTTTTCTTAACAGTTACTAGGTTCTTGTTCTAAGTACTCTATGAAACCTTCAACTTAGGAACGAATGCATATATCCTCTTTCTTTCAAATTCCAAAAATAATCTGCTCTGTTTAAAGATCTAAACTAAACAGTGGACTCTATGTTAGAAGTGCTATTCACAGCTGGTGTGTAAGCTTCTACTTGACAGCACAGACACAGCATCAGCTGCAACTGACATGTTTTGAAAAGCCCAAATTGCCTTATCCACTAAAAAGGTATTTGTTGACACAACACTGCAAACCTGAAGTGTGTGTCGATGACTGACATGTGACCGCTGCAGCAGAGAAACCACAAAGCCGGACATTTATCCCAATTAGCACACACCCATATGTGCATGCAAAGTGACAGAATAAGGGCAGACCAGGAAATGTGACTAACAGCGGTGGACCTCCTAGTCTGATGTGTGCTACTGTACTGTATAAGTAGATAATAAGCTTCAAAAGCTCCCACTCGACCCCTCATTATAGTCACTCAGCCCCAACATCAAAAGGAGCACAACTTTATGGCTATAGTGGTGTGTGTTTGTGAGGGTTTGTGTATTTATGTGCACAGAGTGTACGGTACATTTTTGGAAAGTGAGGACATTTTGGCTTCACTTCTTCAGAGGGCTGTTTTATGAGATGTAAAACATGCGAAGTTCACACAAATTGCCAAAAAGAAAACTATCTTTGGTTTCAGGTAATTCAGTAAGACCAGTTTAATGCAAGGTTTGTAAAATATTCAGAGTAACCAGAAAATTGTTTTTGAAAGGGATGTTCACCTCCACTGTTCTGAGGTGGTAGCAAACATTTCAGAGGCAGCTATCTAAAAATCTAAACTCATAGAGCTTATAATATCATAAAAGTAAAACTACATGCACTGTCACACACCTCCTAGGGAAAGTAAGAAAATATGCTTCTTGCAATGCAAGTGAATTAACCCTTTAATGTGAAAACTGGCATTAGCTGACCATAAGAGATACTGTACAATTAGGATAAGGAGATGGAGAATGCATGATGTCAATGTGGGTCCTGACAAGTATAAACATATGTTCATGTGTTTATGGATTGTTTGTATGGAAGTGAAACAAACCCAGATTGAGGATGTCTACTTGCACATGTGCTTATAACTTATGGATAACTCTGTGTCAGAGAATGTGTCACTTCCTATCACAGTATAAATGTGTCAGCGTGTGAGAGGATGTGTGTGTGCGTGCCCTGATGCTCTCAGCCTTCTGGCCGTGTCCTGCGACTCTAACAGTATTTGGCAAGGCGCTAATTGACAAGGAGCCTCCACGTCGTCGCGTTTTGTCAGAGTATAAAGGCCTCGCTGCTGGATCAACAAATCCTGGAACTCCAGATTCTGCCATATGTCCAGCCATGTGTTCATATCTACCAGCTGGGAGAACTCAACATCATGCCTGTCAAATGCACTGGCTGTGTGACCAAGACGGTGCCGCTCCAGACCGGGACCAGTGCTTTGATAAGCCTGGAGTAATGAATTGTTGCTGCTAGTTTAGCTGTGAGCAACTCTCTCTAGCTCAGTGGGTTGACATGGCACTGTCAGCGTTAATGATTGAATTCCTCTGATGTTAAGATATACAGCAGGTTATGTTAATGTGCTGTGGATTCATTTTTCTATCAAAAGGCATGTGGCTTGTAGAGGTTAAAGGGATACTTTGCCTTATGTTTTCTTACTTAGTGAAAGGTCAGACTCAGGATGCCTTTTTTAGATTGATGCTCATACAGATCACAGATTTTTTTTTTTCTTAATGGTAATGGAATTAGCTAGTATGATACTAATCATTAGTTGTTGTTGTTGTTGTTGTAAAGTTTTTTAGAGAAATCTTCTGCCTGACAATTTGTAGACACCAGTTCTGCATACTTTTACGTGGAGCTTTACAGCTCAAACAAACAGACTGGTAAACTGGTAAAATAGTTCATATGGCAATACATTAATAAAAGAAGCAGCGCTCTAAATTCCACCTTGGTGTTTCACAGAACTCATTTAGATCCCTTGTTATGTGGCAAGAGGCAACTGTAACAAGATATGTGAACCTGAATCATTAAAAAAAACAATACAAATTACAAACCGGCTATGTGACTGCATCATGTCCCACCTCCTGTGCGCTCTGCTCAGGTGTCTCCCCCTCGCATAAACCAAACGGTATTTCAAGTAGGTGGGAATGCACCTGACATGGACTGTCCCATGTTGTGTGCTACATATTTGATAGGGTAACTCTGGTCAAAGTCTGGACCTGATTCTGCAGATAATGTCCAGATTTCATGTGTGTAAATGGCTTTACTAAATTATTTCAGTTAATTTGCACTAGAGCTTGTTTTGGTATGCAAGTTTAAAGATAACTGAAGCATTTGTAGTGACTCTTGGTCAGTTTGATCGGTGCTCAATCAAAAATCACTTAACTGTGCAAGTAAATCTTAAAGTCTTAGTTAGTAGAAACAAACTCAATTTTCATATTCACATTGACTTCACAACAAAGACCAATGATAATAATGATAATGATAATCACTATCTGCGAGGCGTGGCTCTGGCCGTCAATGTGATTCAGTTTGACATGGCATGACATACACTCAGCTGCCACTTTTTTATTAGCTAAAACTAAGTCAATCTAATACAACATTTTTGCAATTAATTCTACCTTGATGAAAGGTATATTGATCATTTTTCAAAAATTGCTTTAAAGAGCTGAAGATTTAGTGGTATGATCATTTCGGAGGCTATGGTTTGTGGTGCTGTTGAACTGTACTTGCAGGATTTGCTGTTATTGTGTCCACTCCATTTACTTATACCATATGTCTGTGGGGTTTACAGGAAAAGATGTGGGCTGTCTTACCTGGTTTGGTGACCGAAACTCTTGGTTACTGTCATTCATGTACATGTTGTCACCATCAAACTGTGGACAGAAACAGAGAGGAAAAATAACTATTTTATGCAAGAGGAGATTTGGAAAAAAGATGGGCACCGGGGAAGACGTGTGAAGAGGAAAAGCTCTTTATGGGTGGCCTGAAGTGTGAGACTAATGACTTTGTCACTTTGGCTAAACCTCGTGGTGGCATGGCAGTGTGGGTAATTACTGTTCGTCACTGGACCGGTAATTAGGCTACATGAGCACAGTGACGAGAGAGGGCTTTTCCCTGTGGGCTCTGCTGTGTGTGTGTGAATAAGTGTGAATGAATCTGTGAGTGCATACAGCAGTAAAGGCTGTTGCTGGATCCAGTGTGTGTACTTATAAGTATGTCAGACAGTGAGGGTAGGTCTGGTCTACAGGATTGAGCTAATCAGGTATTTAAAGAGCACTTGCTGTGGGTGCCAAAACACTGTGTGACATGGGGTTAGGACTCACTTAACAACAAATGACCCTTGAACCCTACTAGGCTGCTGGGAAACAACTCCAGGAGCATCAACAGAGCAACATACCAGCTCTGTTGTTTAGTGTGCTGACAGTCTAAATCCTTGAAGAATCCCCCTGTTCTGAGTTGGCTAAAAAGGACAACAAAAACAACACAGATTCTGTTTATACTGTAGCTCCAGCAAAAGTGAAAGTCTGCCCCACTAAAAGCTCCGTAACTGAACGTGTGCAGTGTCAAGGTGATAGAAAACGGCTACCAGGCCGAGGAAAGCTGTACTGTGAAATGCTCTTGGCTTTCCAAGGCATCAAGCTTTGTCTTACCACACTTGCAGCAAATGGAACAAATCTTCACTGGACTGGACAATAATGGTCAAAACACACACACACGAGGGAGAGAGAGAGAGAGAGAGAGAGAGAGAGAGAAACCTATTGTGTCAAGTAAAGCCTACTTTTCATTTGTTGACTTAGGTCATTCTTTGTGATAATGCAGTGGAAACTCAGGAGAAGACAGCAGAGCCAAACATAGACAGCATTTCATGTCAAATTCCTCTGATGTGAAGATAACAGGGCACCCTTTTCATTTGGGGTGGCCTGCTTTATACCTATGGAGAAAGTGACTGAGGGCCTAGTAGATAAACACATGCTGAATATGAGTGAAACAAACATGAATCATAAGATATCCCTACTCAAAACAATGCCTACCTCGGCAGACTAATGGCCGGAAATGGGCAGAATTCCTCAGGGTGAAATCTAATACCTACACTGGTAGATAGGAAAAAGTCGAAGAAGCTAAATGAGCATGTGAGCGGCGAGAATGAGAAATTACTGTACATTATTGCGGGAGAAAGGCCAGGGGAATGAGCGGATGCCTCGGGGCAATGGTTAGTTAACGATACATACCGTCAAAGCCCTTGTGAGGATTCACTTGGCTATTATATTGATTACATTTAGATTCAAGCTCATAGACAAACACAAAACTGAGAGAAGTGCTGCATATACACTACAGCACATTGAAGCCACATTCACACCTCACATTATTAAATCAAAAGCCCCATAGTAGTGGAAAAAACAATGTGTTTATTTCAAGTGAAATGGAACGCCAACTAACTGTTTAATGCCACATGCTGAAAATGCTGAAGATGAAAATTTGCTTAATGAAGCATGGCTGCATCTATCGCCTGACAGAACTGCAGTGAGAAGTGACTGTAGCTCACTGAGAGTGATGTTGACCTTGGTGACATATCTGCAATAAACTCTTTGCTCCTCACATGAAAGCCTCTTGTCCTCGCTTAACTGAGCAATTTCATTCCATTGAAATCCACTTTGATATCACTGGTGACGTAAAGCCATTCTGAGAGCTTCTTTAGGATAAGATTCTCTCTGGTGAAAAGATGGCACATTCACTGAATAACACAATTTTTAAGCACAAAAACATCTTGTAAAAACAATCTTGTATTTTTGGCTCATTTTGAACATTGCATTCTTCGCATGCAAAGCCTTATTGCTGCTTCTTTCAGCTCTAAAGGAAGAAATTAAGTCAGAGAATGCTCATTGTACCAGTTACATCTGTAATGTAATGTTCACCAAAAAGGCCAAAGACAGCCTGGAAAGGTCAGCCATTTTGTGCTTCAACATGGCTGCCCATATACTGCAATGTAAAGCTGCTTCTCCCTGCTCTTCTTTTGATAACTCTCCTTTGCACTGCCTCGCTCTCCCACTTAAAATGCCAATTTATCCTCGTCTCAATGCTATCAGCTCTACCATTACTCCAAATTTACTGCAGGATTCATCTCTTTCTCTGTTGTTCCTTGCTCTTCATTTTCTGCTCTCGTCCTCTCTTTTGTCACTCTCTCAAGCTTTCTCTTTCCACTCTGTTTCTCTTTCACTCTCGCCCTTTCTCGCTTCTCTCCCCTCTGTTCCCTTTCCCACCTCTCTGTGTTTCAATCTCCTTCTACTTCTCAACCCCCACTACCCTCTTTCCCCCTCTTTCCCCCTCTTCCCCCTCTTCCCTCTCTTCCCTCTCTTTCTTCAGTGGGCCTTGGCATCACTTTCTCATCGGCAGTCTAATTGGGCATTCTGCCTGAGACAAGGGCCTCATTAAGCAGTAATTACACACATGTTGTTTTCGGCAAACATCTCTATTTGGATTGCTTTGCATGGTAATTGTTCAGCAG
>NW_018127886.1:5357556-5407521 GCF_001952655.1 Monopterus albus | reverse complement strand
ACAGTAAGAGTAAAGAAAAATAATAATAGGCTGTGAAACAGAGACATATTGAGAAGTAAAAAACGCATACATCAGAGTAGAAGGACGAGAGTGACAGAGAGGCTGAAAAAGAGATGAAGGCAATACTGTGGCAGTTAATGGAGAAAGAGCATGAATAAATGACAAAGAAAGAGGTAGACAAATTCAGAGCGAGAAGAAATGAGGTGGAGAGAGAATGAAAAAGAGGTATAGTGTGAATAAATGAGGAAGAAATATGAGGAAGTGAAGACAGTGAGAGAGAGAAAGAGAGCGAGAGTGCATCCCAAAACTAGGTCACGCCTCGCAATCAACGACAAAGCTGAGCGTTTCAAAAATAACGAAGCCACAAGGTGGAAGTGATGCTAACTAGCATATCCAGGGGAAACGTGTAATATTTACACCATGTTAATGGTGCTGGGATCTTTTCATCTTGGAGCGGACCGATGAGGCGGTTGATAGGATTGGAGGCAAAATTACAGACTCCACTGAAGACTGTTTGTGATTGATGGACAATTCATTTAAGCTCCTCGTCAAGGCTTCTACCAGCCACTGTTTGTTAAGGGTGTGAATGGGGAAGAACTGCTTGTGTGCCTTGCACCCTTAACTGTCCAGTCATTAGAGAGAAAAATGATCTTGTCATGATGAAAATAAAAAGACTTCATTTTGAATGCTAAGAAAATAACTGTCTTGGAAACAAAACACAGCAATGTTTGCCATAACTTTGTTGGCATTACCTAATGAAATATATAAAAAAACAGCATATGATTTATTGCTATTGCTAATCTTAATAACTACACTACAACTCTAGTATATTCATAAAATATTTTATCACAAGCTTGTCTCACAGGGCTTTAACAGTGATGGAAGGTAACTCAGTACATTTGCTCAAGTACCTGTTTCTTAGAGTCCACTTTTCCCGATAGCTGTAGCTACTTGTAGCTGAATTTAAAAAGGCAACAAGTTTTAAGTAGTTTTACCCAATCAACATTTAAGAAACCCACTGCAATATCTGTAAGTGTAAAAAAAACATACAGCATCACCTTAAAGAACAGCTACAACAAACTTTAAGAACTTTTCAATGTATAAAAAGGAATCTATAAGCAGAATGTGTAATACTTGTGACTTTAAACGCCTATGCCAGTACACCAAGTCTCTAAAAATAATTCTCTCACTGAGCAGAATTAATAAGCCCAGAACAGTACACAGTCATTCTGTGAAGAAAGGGGTGTGGTGGGGTGGGGGTTCATGCAATATGTATGCCTGTTTGAGCGCCCTCTTCCTCATCTTCCCCCTCTTCATCTCTCTCTCTCCCTCGTCCTCTACTCAATTAAGCTGTAGGAGAGACCTAACAAACCTCAACCTGAGACAGTGCCACTGAATTTTGATGTTGCCCAACTTGTCACTGCTGGTTCAAAGCCAGACGAGAGAATGAAACAGAAACAGAAAGACACTCTTGTGTGCGCACAAACATATAGACACATTTAAAAACTGAGAAGGAATGAAAGACAGAGTGGAGAAGAGGCAAAAATGAAAGAAAGAAAGAAAGAAAGAAAAGCTACAGTGAATTTTCAGAGTTGTATGGGAGGACAGGAGAGAAAGAGAGAGAGGAGAGAATACAGCAACAATTCTGGTGTTGCACCACGCCCCTAGCAAACAATGAACATGGGCAAACAATGAACATGGTGCATACACACACGAGCACACATACACAAACACACACTAGAGAAGCCCATAAAAGGCGCAGCCTGTGGTCATGGCGACACATGCTCTGTTGTCGTTAGATAAGGGAAACAGGGCCTCTTCCTGGGTGTGAGAGTTTGATCCTACACACAAACTACACACTATACCCACACACACACAAACACACACTTGACTACAGCTGCACTGGGGTCATATCCACCAGCACAAAACTTTTTATGTATCCTCACCTTTATCGGATGCATGGTTCATTTTCATATGCAAAACCTTGGCTATGTTTATCTGGACACAATACGCTCTGGTCAGGGGACCACACAGACGGCATGATCAGATACTGAGCAGATACAAGAAACATGTCCTACATCTCTCAGTGGGACTTTGATGGAATTCTGCTTGGAATTCACTGGACCCGTGCCATCCTAAATCTATTTTGTTAGAAGAATTGGAAACATATATCATTATAGTGCCACATTTCCTCTAGGGACTCTTTCAAAAGTGCAAAAAGACAGCTGGCATTACCTCTGCAGCTGATGATGTTAAAGAAACATTTAGTTTTAGTGACGGTGCAATCCATCAGCTCACATCTAATGAACACCAGCTCTGTTTGTTATGGTTTGGTCTAAAGCATTCCACAGTGAAAAAATAAAGATACAAACAAACACTCTTTGCTTGAGAACGAAGACAAAACAGGTTCCAGCTCCACCTATGCGCTGTGATGTGTAAAAATGAAAAGGCAGACACAAGCTCTCATTCATCCACTTTCTGTTGCAGTAGAGCAACAGAGACTGAAATCAACAGTCAAGAGTAGAGATGGTGATAGAATAGAAGGGAGACTGAGGAAAAAGGCTGGGTGTGTGTGTCTGTGAAGGCCGGGCAGGGCGGGACTAAATAATGTTTTGTTTCCACCGTGAACCCAGGTGAGTGACATGATCCTTGTTGACAGTCTGCTAGTGTCAACAGAGACAACTACGCATGCACAGAGATCTTGTGCATGCGTAGTTGTCTTGCTTTACTTCAGACCACAAATGTATGCTTCAGACGCTGTAAAACATTATGGTCATTTGAAGTTTTTGGGGTAATATATACACTGGTCTGGTGGTTCGTAATAAAGAAATATGTCACAGAGTGCAGCGGTGTGTTTTACTGATGTGTTTTTAATCATTTTTGAACAACAACAGAGGTCAATGGCACAGACGAATAAGCTAATCCAGGTTGGAGACTGACAGACATTAATGGTTGAGTAGAGGCAGTTTACTGTGGCTGTAAAAATCCTACATGATTTGAGTGAAAAAGAAAATTCAATCAGGTTTTAGAGAACAAAATAGCACAGAGTCTGTGATTATTAGATTACTAAATTATCTCATTTAGACCGCTGAGTCAAGTGAATGTTTTGATATTGCTTCATCTGACAACAGTCTTTAAAACTGTTGATCAGACTCTTCTGATAAGTTACTCCACCACTGGGTTGCTTTTCCTTAGATGCCCTTAAAGTGATTTTCCTCATACTTATCAAAACAAAACCATGTTTCATCTCCCTGACTGGTACAGTTTGGAGTGCCCCAAGTGTCCATCCTGGGGCCAAGTTTATTCTCTCTTTATGCCCTATGCTACTTCTCAGCCACATAATTTGTTGACACAACATTCCTTTCCAGGTTTATGCAGATAATACCCAGTTGTATGTACCAGAAAAATCTGAAAACCCTACTAGCCTGCCCATATTAGAGGACGTCTAATCAACATTAAAACTTTGGTGTCCACAAATTGTCTGCAATTAAATTTAGAGAAAACCGAAATCCTTCTATTTGGCTCTGACAATTAGCATGCACTAATACTGTCGTAAATTGCTTTTTTCCCTGTTTTTGCTGGTTGAATTCTAAGAATCAGATATATGTTTGTACTATTTAAAACCTATGCAGGTGCAAAGCTTGTCTATCTAGTAGATCTGAGTGACACATGGCTGCACTCTCTCACAGGTACAGTACAGGTACTGTATGCCATCACATAACTCAACTGTGCATTATCAGTATAATCAGTAACTACAGCAAAGTGTGAAAGTGGTCATAACCATGGAGTGCGCCACATGTGAGTGCATATACAAAGGAATAACAGAAAAAAGATGCTAGACCAAAGTGCCACCCACACAGCCTATCTCATCCTGCTGCGGTGACCTTCAACGACCTGCCTGCTAACCAGTGCAGGGAAATACCTTTTTAGCATCAAGGACAGTAACGTCATATGCAACTAGCAGCTAGCCTCAGCAGGTGCACTAGTGCTATACTTAACGACATGGGAACTATTAGGAGGAAAGTAGTTATCCCACCAGTCTACCTGAGACATAGTGTCTGGGGTAAGAGTGCGTGCGTATATATTTATACATTTGTGTGTATAATATGTGTCTGTACAGTATGCACATGTATCTACATGAGACTATGTGAGTGAGGTTTCTCTGGCAGCAGGAGAGTATGCAGAGCACAAGCCACTGTTAACTGACTGGGGTAAACAGCGATGAGAGAAGATAAAGGGCAGAGTGAATGTCACATTACCCCAGCCCTTTGCCTCTGCTCACCGAAACATCAGATAACTGCAGCAGGAAAAGAAAAGTCTGGTTTCCAATAATTGGTTATCTTTTTGCAATCGGCTGCTCTCTTGCCTCTGCACAGAATAAAGTATGAAAAAGAAAAGGAAGAAGAAGAAAAAGGCTGAAGTTTGACTGTTCTGGCAGTAACTAAAATAAATCATTACAAGTACAGCAAACTTTCTCTCACTCTCACTCTCTCTCTCTCTCTCTCTCTCTCTCTCTCTCTCTCTCTCTCTATACATACTATATGTATACATACATGTATATATATTCATGGGTGTATCAACATATCATAGAATTAAACATGTGGCATAGAACATGCAGTTGTAGAAGGTAGCGAGGAAGTGTTACACTTGTGAAATCACCATTGCTGATAATCAGGTTGTGGTGTGTTCACTTTCAAACAGCAAACAATTACAGTGCTGTTAATACATGCACACACAATGTATTAACATAAAACCACTTTACAGTTTTACAGTTTACTAAACAGGGAAGTGTGCTACATAACAAACAATATATGAGCCCAGTAGAATATCAGTCGTAATAAAAGATAAGAAGTTCTCAGGAAGTAACATTGCAACATCTCAGTCTAATAGCAGGTTGAATGAAGAAATCTATGTCATATTTTTTGCATTTTTTGTTGCTTCTCTGTAAAATAATGGTGGTTTACCATAATGTGTTCATTTATCAGCATTAACGATTAACTTTAGGAGTGTCAAAGGTGCTTTTGGATTAGGACTTAATTTGTTTCTACAAATGCCCACACACGTGTGACCTGATAATAACAACTACATGGATGTAATTCACACCTTTGCATGTTTTCACACATAACATAACTTGCCACACTTAAGAAATCCTTAAACTCGTCGGTAGGTTACAGTAGCTGTGCCTGATTTTGTACACAAATGCAAGCAACATTTACACTGTCTGGTGCAATGTGTTCTTATAAGTATGGATATAACATACACAATCTGTGCATTTAGATGTTCTTTGGGAATTTGATGAATTTAAACTTAAGTATCCCCAGTTTGCACACTACAAAATACCACCAGACTCAGGTCAGAGCTAGCACACAGAAACTGGGGGCTCATAGCTACTGTATCTCACCAAAGCAGTGGGCAGTCTTTTCCTAGCTTGACTGATGCCTGGAGGGGGGGCAGTGTGGAGCCTAACCCCTCGTTCACCCACACTGAACTGGGCCTGTGGTTAGAGAGAGAGAGGTGGCAGGAAGAGAAAGAGAGAGACAGAGAAGACAAAAGTGGGGAAGGAAACGAGATGGCGGGGCTTTAGTTTGCAAGGTACAAGCAGGGCATTTGTAAAGGAACATGAGAGGGGGCCCCCCCTCCCTCTGGAACCTTTCCCTTCTTCTCCCTTCCTCTGGTTGCTCTGCTCTGCCCCTCATACCCAGCACACACGTGCAGGGGGAGGAGTAATGACATGAGACTTACACAGTGACTCTAAGCAGTACCGTGCTAGGAAAAGAATGGAGGTTAATGAGCTGACATTGCCTCCACCCAGAACACGCCTCCTCCCCATACCCACGTCCTTTCTCTCTTACACACACTGACAAGCATATACACAAACCCCCAGTGGGGCTAAATGCTGGCACTGAGCCAAGCATCTGGAGACTAACGGAGCAATGCATGAATTTACACTGTCTGTATGTACAGTGCACACAGTTCAATGATCCTTTGGCTGTTAATAACTGAGGGCAATCTAATATAACCAACATTATAAATACAACCATCTAAACATCTAATGCAAACATCTAACATCTAATGTAATATAAAAATATATAACATGGTAAACGTCAGTAAAATACAGATTTTAGGGATATATCAACCATATGAGGCTGTAATGATGATTACACTACAGAATTTGGATGTTTGAAAAACCGTCTTGCAGAAATGTAGTGAAATCTTGCAGTTTTAGGACCTCTCATATACTAAGGCTGTCTGAAAATGATTTTTTGAGGTATCCTGTCGACAACTGAAGTGAACGTTTAACCTGCTGGTGGCACTAGATAACAAATCAAGGAAACACCATTAGAATTCATCCCTTGGAGACTAGGAATTTGTGTTCCAAATATCCATCCACTGAATATTTCACAGCAAACCAAAATGTTTTCCAAAATGGCTGACACAGACAGATGGATAGACCTAATGACACTGTCAACCTTAATGTCCTGCTGCTAGCATGGCTGAAAAAACAGTTCGACTGGAAGCATCAGCATCTTAACAAACACTGCACAGCTATACACAACTGTTGATTTGTTAAGGGCAAACAGCTCTTGTTCCCAGACCACAGACCATGAACTAAGCACATCATGCTATTGTAGTGCATACAGCCATGTGAATAACAAGTGAAACCTTCAGATGCTCTCCCGTTTCTTGGTTATCACGTGGTGATGTGTGGGTGTACAAGATGTTAAATAAAACCTCAGTGGCCTTTAAGTTGCATCACCAGAAAACCAACATGTAGAGGTGATATTTTCAACTGATACAAGGTTATCTGAATGTGCACAGGCATAAATAAAAGCCACACAGGTTAAAAAACAACTGTGGAGCTTCAAGAAAACCTTTAGAAACCTTTCAGAAGAGGAAAACTTAACTGAATGCAAATTCATGTAAACAAATTTGCATGAACCTACATAAGGTTAAAAAACAGATGCAGGTGCACTCAACACTGACATACTGTAAGTCTGACCTATTTGTTTGCCTATGAAACATCCCAAGACTGCTGGTATGATTCATATGGCTCCACCCTAGCCACACTGTAGCTTGTTTTTGACACTCTCCACACCCCTTCTTCACAGCCCAGATGCCGCTGTGTAAGCTACAACCTTCCAAAGTTTATAATGGAAGCTATCCTGCTGATCTGCCTTAATTACCTCAAACAAAATGAGTAAAAATGAGGGTAACAATAACATCCTTCATAAAATAATTGAACATTGCCAAAGGCTGAAATAGAACTGATAATGGTGCAACAAAACACATTCGCAGAGCTTGAAAACAATGGAAGATGGATGGATAGTCATTAGCGCCCATTGTGAATCTTTCGGGTGAGTAATTTGTGGGAAGGCTTGTGCATTTTTAATATTCTTAAATTGAACAGCCCTAAGAACACAAACTCCATAAAATTATAACAGGCATTTCACCTTAGCACTATCTGAGCCTCTCAATTATTTACCACTAATGAATTGCCTTGGGCAATATTCTTCCTAAGTACAATATCAACCATCCCAGAGAGGCTGAATGAGAGCGCTCAAATACTTAAATACATTTACTCAATTATGCTGCCTGTCCCTAATATGAAAGAGACAAGAATGTACAAGCTTTCTTTTTCTCTCTTGCTCAGATGAAGCCTTGATATTTCAAGAAAATCCTCATCTACTCTTATAGTGATTAATTTATTAACATTTTTACTGATAAGAGCAGTGACAATGCTTGTGACTTTTCCTTTGTCTTTGTATCTGTGGTGTAGGTGGATAAAATATGTTTGCTGTTGTTTTGGTGTCTAGCCTTACTAACATAACAGAATTGCAGGCCAGTTACCAGGCATCCAACAGCTTTTGCACTTTGCAGTCCATCATGCCACCTAAAATTGTTGTTGTTGCCACATGGCTGATGATCGTTCAGGGTCCCCAGGGGAGCCTGAGAGAAGAATGTAGTGCATTACACCACCAGCTTCTAAGACAGGTAACTATCCGGTGGGAAAGGATGGAAATGAGCAGAAAGAGTACAGTATGACAGCCAAGTAACATAATATCAATGTGGTGTATTGTGCAAGTAATGAAGCTATCGTGCTCCAAACACAGAGTGGCTGCAATGCCAATATCGTCTATAGATACTTCAAAAGTCTCTGCAGGAAACTGTGGAATAACCTTCGGTATTTAAACTCCTAACCCAAGTGAATTTAAATAGATTCTACCATCTGTGAGATGCATCTATAGGGGACGACGTCATTCTGTGAAAAAAGTGTGCATCTGTGTGTTTGTGTGGTTTAGTCTGCCAATTGTGCTTTAGCCACATTTGATTATACTCTTATTTGTCTTTTCCAAAATCAAAAATACACACAGACAAAATCCCTTTCTCTGTAATTTATTAGTTAACGTCCTCCCTTGTCTCTGCCCTGTGCCGTTTGGACATGAAAAACTAATGCTGTTTTGTTCAAGAGCTGGCTCATTTGAAGAAATCTTCTCATACATTTTGTTTAGACATAAACAATGAACAATATGAATTAAAGGTAAGTGTCAGCACAGCATCTAAATGTAATGTAAGTCCTGCTGCAGTCTTAAGATTAAGTCTCTTTTTTTTGTTTATACTGTATGTCAGTGTGCTTGAGCATGTGCAAGTGTTTATAAATGTGCATATTTTATATCTGCAGTCTAAGTAACAAACAGAGCTTTTAGTTCTTCTTAGGATAAACACTGTTATCACCATTCAAAAATTTCACAACCATGAGTCCTTGACTGTGTAACAGAACAGTTTGGGCCAGACAGTTCCATACTATCCAGATGTAATCATCAGTCTTTGGCTGTAACTACACCAGACAGAAATTAAAGTGCAAAGGATCCAGTTCCTAAACAGCTGGTAGCTGTAAATTCCTATGAGGGAATAAAAAACAAGGAAGGAGGGGGGAGAGTTTGAAAGAAAACATATACTATTTTCATTTCAGCTGCTTTAGGGATTAAGGTTCAGGGCACTGGAAAAAACTGAATTAAAATAATCCACCATTTGCATGTTTTATCTCACAAAGGAAGCTCACTCAACACACACCAACCCCTACTCTCCCTCCCTCCCTTCTTCCCCTTCTTCCCATCCCCCACTCGGATTGAGCACACACACACACACACACACACACACACGCTTATATGCACGTCACACAGATACACATTGTCATCATTAAACACGCACACACACACACACACACACAAACCGAGATCAACCTGCTGCCATCTGCTCTGTGCACGCTCTACAATCCTCACAGAATACATTAGTTACTACAATACATCACATCACATTCCCTCAATGTCATAGCCTTGTGCTGGAGAAGAGTGGGGGGGATGGAAGAGAGTTGAGAGCAAAACAACTATTGTACTCTGAAGAGAGAAAGAGAGAGAGAGAGAAAGAGAGAGAGAGAGTGGAGATCTGGCCTGTTTCATGGTACAGTGGTAGAGAAAATTAAAGCCAGTTTGATTTGGCTTTTAAGTGAAACAAGTGTGTCAGCAAAACTTGCTCCAGTTGCAGCTACCAGGCTATATTAAAAATCCCTTCATGGAAGCTAATGTATGAAAGTGAATGATAACAGTTCCTCAGAAAGAGAAAGAGAAAGAGAGACAACAAAATATTCACAGTTTTTTTTTAAGTCTTTAAATTGTGTTACCAGTGCTACCAAGGGTTAAAGAACACAGCCCACAATAGTTGAAATTTTTCTTATTGTAAGGAAATCCCATGAAAAGACCATTAGACCACTGGAAACATAAAAAAATCTATTATTATTCTTAGTTATTATCATTTGAATCAATAATCAGCATCTTGATAAAATGGACTGAATTGCTGGGTATATGAAATGGGTCAAGCTGACAGAGAATTACCACCAAACTCTTCTCTAGCTCATTGTTTTGGCTTTACAGTTCACTACTTCACTGCCCTCACTGCCACACTCATCAGCATCTTTTTCAGATGCAGCAGACAACAACATCTTTTTCAGATGCAGCAGACAACAAACACAATGACTGCTCTGACAGACCCGGTGTGCGCCACCTTCCCAGCACCAAAAAAACAGACAAAGTTAGCAGCTAGCTGCTGAGCAATGTTGAGCACTTATTAAGAGCCAGATGTTTTTTGTCAGGAGGTGGTGGAGAGAAACACAGAGCTAAAAGGTGAAGTTACATTTGCCAGGTGGTGCGCAATTACAGCACCAATATGGGGTGGCTTAACAGTTTTTATCATCGTTAGAAATTAATGTACTGTTTGTGCGTCACTGAACTGAATTTAAAAAGGATAAATATATTAAAAGTAGCATAGATTGCTTTTTGCATTTGTTGACATATTTAACTTTGTTGCTGCTATTTCACGAGTGCAAAGCATGTGCGTGTGTGTGATTGTGTGTCCCCCCCACTGTGTGGGGGCTGGGCAGAGGGAGCGAGCAGCTGGCAGGCCCACACTTGACTACATATTGACCTGCTTTGCATTCACCTGTTATTCAGCTGAACCTAATGTTTCCACTTGGCTCTGCTGCAGCTGAGCTGCAATTAACCTCGCTGTGAGCGCAAGGCAAGCAAGTCTTAAGTAATTTGTCACAGTAGTTTGTTGAACTTTACTAAATGTCATTCTCCCTAATCCTGTGAAATTAACAGCCTTTACTTTAATGAAGAAAAAAGAAAAAAGTTTTGCCCAAAGAGAAACTTCTCACATTACCTGTAAACACAGCCTACAATATACTGTTATTTTTCACTCTTAAAGTTTTTGACAGGTGCAGGTGATCTTTTGACTGCAGATAATTAAACTCTGAAAATGTCTTTTGCCAGTCTGCTGTGTCAGACGTTTCCCTTCTCTCCACTCCACTCCTCCTCTTCGCCTCTTCTTGTTTTTTCCCACCCTCCATTTACCCCCTCCCTCCTCCTCCCAGATGCTCGCTCGGCTCTCGTCTGTGTTTGGGTTGCGACTGCAAGGGGTCATCGCCTGCCTTGTTCTCACACGTGGAGCACCGATGATGTGTGTTGGTGTGTGTGAAAGAGAGAAAGAGTCACTACACACTCGTCTACGGATGATTACATGAATGAGTGTGAATGTCTGTAAAGGAATGGGAAAAAAATAGTGTGTGTGTGAATTTATCTCAGTGTCTGTGCAGTTTAGGCTGAGTGCCTTTCCCACTCTGTGTGTTTCAAAGTGTTTGAGTGTGTATCTTTGTCTATATGTGTGTGTGTATGTGTGTGCACGCCTTACTAGCTCAGTGCCAGGTCTCTCTAATGAGTCTGTCAGGCGCTGTTAGCAACGGCGTGCTCCCTGGCTCAGCGCACTCCTACAGACACACTGTGATTAGCCGGGCCAACGGCACACCACCGGGCCAGATTAAACACTCACCACGCCGCCAGGGAACACACACACACACACACACTCAGCATAGAACACATTAGTGCAAGCATTACACACACTCACAGAAGCACCACACACAGACATACTTATACACACACAGCTTCATCATCATCATGCCTATTAGCCTGCTCTGATACAGTAACATGTACTTGCCCTCCAGAGCCAGGTGTTGATGCCAGTGGAACTGAAAAGTAATGCAAAATATAAGCATAATACAAGCCACCTATGGAGCCTGCAAAAGTGTTAATATTTCATTAATCTCTCCTCCGTTATTAAAATCCTGCCTGCCTCTAATCTTGAACATCAGAATTAAGGACAGCTCTTCTGGCTCAAGCCACTTTCAACATCTTCATTAAAATGACATGATTCACTAATTATAGGTAATTACCCTTTAATGAGCAGCTGAGATGAGTGAGCAGATATAAGAGGAGGGCCGGGTCTGAGGACACATCTTTTGTCATTCCTCAAGGGCCTCGAGTGTAACAGCTTGACCACATATCCCAGTGATGACTCTGGTTAGACTGGCACTTAATCTACCAGTATGTTTCTTCAGAAGTGCTTGTTAGATGGATGATTATCTTTGGAACCCACCTCCCATGTTGGATTACTTCACACCACGATTGATCAGCTGTGTAGAGTTCAGAAAGGAACTAGGGTCTAATTTCTTTCCCAACCTGGTTATAAAAAATTCTTTACACAATTGTTTATCAGTTCTTATATGAGCAACTGATTGTAACACTTTGTACATCTAACAGGAGAGACTGTCTGAAAATATGCACTGTTCGGCCCATATCTGAACAATAAAATACCTACTCCCTCCTGTCTGCTGACTTTTCACCCACATTATTTCCAACGTGGGCGGAAAGCATGTCTCAAGAACTAGTTCTGTTTTGAAGCATTCTGTATCCTGACCCTAAAACACCGTTCAGACATTAACCTGGTGTGTGAAGCCCTTCTTAACGCTTTTCATTGGTTACATATTTGTAAAACCCACAAACTGATGTAAAGAGTGATCAGTAGCATTGATTTATGAAAAGAAAAAGACAAAATATGGACATACGAGGTTTCTGCGATATCAAACTTCTTGGCAATCCTGTTGTCAGACTGTTTTGTTTCATGTGAATATTTTTAGCTGCCTCAAAAAAATAAAAATAAAAAAGTACTTTATGTCAAAAAAGTAGCAGTTAGAGAAAAGTAAGAAAATTACTTTAAGCCGAACAATGTTTTGTTTTTCTTTCCATAAGCTACGTCTTGGATTTGTTTCTAACCTCAGTTTGTGATCCACTGCGACTGTTCTTTAAAAGACGGTGTTGTAATGTTGTGTTTTATAAATTCTACCTAATAAAGCTGCAGTTTGGTGGCCTTCTAAAAATTTCATATGGCAAGTTAGAAACTGTAGTCATAAAGCATCTTTGCATTCAAAAAGTACACGGGGTTGTGTCATGTATCCACAGCAGAGGAAAGCTTGTGTGTTGGAACAGTGTCTGCCACAGGGAGCCTACAGTGTTTAATACCAGAGGTACCGTATTCTTAACCAATACAGAGCAACCTGTCCTGGGCCTGCCTCGAACAAACTATGATGACCAGCACTGGGTTAGAAATAACATTACTGACTGTTAAGAGCTGCAGTGTGTAACACATTTAAGGTTGTAAGGGGTTAAAGTGGGCAGCTTATCTAACTGTGAAGGTGTAGGAGGTGCAGACTGTAAACTCAGAAGGGAGGGGTGCTCACAGTTCCTTTGTTGTATAACTAAGAGGAAAAAAATTGTCTCTCACCCCGAAAACAATCGAAAATGAGATTGCTCTAATAGCCTACATCAACTTTAAAGAGTGAGGTTTTTTTATCTTGGGCCTGCAGAAAAAAAGTCCCTACAAGAAGACGCTGTGCACACTCTGCCCCCTCTTTCTCATTCTTCACATCTCCCTCTTTCGCTGGCTCTCGTGCCAAGTGGCCTATTTTTACCCCTCCATGTGGCATCTTAAGGTTTTCCTTCACCGCCATGTTTCCTGTCATGGGTGTGTAGGTACAACTGAACAGTGCAGTTACTGAAAAGGTCCTGACACTGTCTGCCTAACTGTTCCTCTCTCAGATGTGGTCAAAGATCCAAGGCAGTGAAGCCTTAACGTTGTATTTTTTGTTTTGTTTGTCTTTTACACCTTACAGTCCATAAACTGAAACATAAGTTTCCTCTCAAGTAGATAAGGTAGATAAAGCAGAATGAACGTATTGGGATTTTTTCTTACAATATTTGCATAAGTAACAATTTGTTTACTACGGTGCTAAAGTTCATTCAGTGACCTCCTACCACCACCCCCACCTCCCCACCTCTGGCTATCCCCCATTAAAAGCATATTTATCATAATGCCATATACCCCAACACAACACTGCATCTTTTCTCTGACTTAAATGTGCAGAATGTGATATACTGTACTGTGAGGCACAATGGAGTAATTGTGTTTTGTGCCTTGAAGGAAAGTATGAGTTGGGGGAGACGAAATATCAGTGCAGGGTGTACTGTATCTTTTCCAGCCTCATATCCAATTCGAAGTGGCGGCAGCTTATGGAGATATAAATGAGCAACGTGATTTTGAGGATGTGTAACTGTGTTGCCTCTCCTCTATTACAGCAGACTTTAGTATGTTTCTTAGCTCTTTAATGTCAACCTGTAACACAATAAACTTTAATAACCTTTCTTTCTGCAGGGCAAAACAGTATATTAGACTTATACATTTTACCCCAAATCTTTTCCAGATGTATATGATTGAGTAAAATTCTTTTATAAAGGATAAATATACATTTGGACCTAAAATGATAAACAATAAAATGCCAATAGACTGCATGAAGTTAACTGTCCTCCTTGTACTGCACCGCTCCTCTAGCATGACGCATAGTGCCTCTTTTGTTCCGCCACTCATTGCTTATGTTACTGTAGAGCACTAATGCACACAGATCGATAGCTTACTTTCCATTTCAACACATTGAGCTGATCTACGGACACACAGTTGGAATTGATCCGGCCCTGTCAACACAAAGTTTTAGATCTTTACGTCTTTTTGCTGCTGCAGAATATAAGGTCTTTAAATAAAAACTATTACAGTGCGTTAACAATCTTAAACTTCTCTGTTGCTTGTTGATGAAATCTCTATATTACACACTGAATAACTGCATTGCTGATGATGATATATTGTAAGGCATGGTGGGTAGGAAACAGTGCAACAGAGACATAGAAACAACACATCAAGATCAAAACAGAACATCTGGCCCAGTCGCATAAATCTAATTTTATAATGTTCTGTCACATCCAAATGCTTCTCTTGCACATTGTAGACATTTTATGATAGGATTCCAAACAGCTGTAAAGTCATAACAGACATAAAACATGTTAATACACCAATAAAACAATCGGTCTTAAATGTAAAGAAAAAAAAAAACTATACCTGACGCTCTGCTGGTCTAGAACAAACAAGCCCAGCAAAATCCATTTCCTCCCTCACAGGATGTCCACCACATGCTAGCAGGTTTTACGACCACGGCTAAAAGGTGCAAAAACGCAAAGCATGTTTCAAGGAAGCCAAACCATCAATCTGCACTTCTAACAACCTACATGGTGCACACAGTGTGAATATACCCTGAAACCGTTGCTGCATTGAAGGCAGACAACACGGACTGGCCGGTCTCACTCATGCAGATCATTTTGTGTGCTTTACTCTGTGACTGTACAAACGAGACAAATGATTTTTAAGGACACCTCAACAATGTTTTTAGTTACAGATGTGTATTTGTAAAAACTCAAGGACTAATGTTGTTGTTGTTTTCATGACAAGATTCCTGTTAAAGCAGAAACCCCTACCTTCAAGTTAAACTGAAAGATGCCAAAGTATGTCATGTAACTTGAAAACATGCTGCAGGCTATATAGCATGTCATTACGCCTTAGCCAACTGCAACTGTCTGTTAAGACCTCTGATCCTTCCTCTATATGGCTGTATGAACAACCCCCTGGAGAATCAGAATATGCCCCCCCCCCCAGCTATAAATCATATACTGATCTTTTAAAATTACATTTTGCTCAGCCTACACAACCCAGTAGGTGCTTCTAAGACCAAGATAAAATGCTTTCAGTGATAACAATAAAACAGCTCTTCTTGGTTCGATGAGCCAAACCATCAGTTTTTGAACAGCAGAGATGGAGCGAGAAACAGAGAGAGGGAGAGCACTAATCTCATTACCTTCCCTTCCTGGCATTAGACAATATTCATTTCTCTGTGGCAACTGGCAAGAGGGTGATGACGGAAAAAAAATTTCAATTGCACATCCAACCATTTCATTTTCCATGTAATTAAATCAGTTAAATGTTTTTAAAACATGTAAACTCCATCAGTGACTCTGAGCTATTTGCATTTTTAATCAGGCCAGATTAATTCTAATAAGCGAGCTGGGTTAAGGCGATGACAGAACAGGCTTATTGTGTGTCTGTCACACTCATTTAATTCTGTCATTATGTCCCATATCCTATTATGATAATTGGCTTTTTGTTCTTAATCAACAACCAGCCAAGGCCTTGACTAGTGCACCTTTAACCTTCAACATGTTTGCAGAAGTCTTCCACCTTAAAAGCAACAACTAGCTGATAAAAGAAGAGACGATGGGGAAAAAAAAAGGAAAAAAAAAGAGCAATGTTCAGGCTTATTCAAACTGGCTGCTTGCTCCAGATGAAAAATGACTGTCAAGAAGCTGCATGTTGACACTTGGCATAGGGTGTAAGGCAAACACATTAGATGGAGGAAATAGGTATCACCATCTTCCCCCTGCAAGGTAACTAAGCAGAGAAGACGAATGTGTCTGATGTGTTCAGCCATTTCCTCTGCTCCCTCTCCGGGGAGTCGCTCGCAAACGAAATCTCTGAAGAAACTGGCCCTGCTGTTTAATTGAAAGACACTGCTACAAACAAACAGGGAAAGTGCTAACAGATTATAGCCAGAAGAGACACACAGTAAGCCCAATGTTGCTGACAAAAACTAAAATGATCCTATACATAAAAATAGCAGACATAATCTTAATTAAGTACAGAGCTGCAAAAATAAATGCAAGTGCAAATGATTCATTAATTGTATATGGTTTTCGGTTTAATTACATAGACATTTCTCTGAGGCAGAGCAGCTCTGAAAAAAAAAGGAAAATTTTTAAAAATACAAACAATTCTACTTTAAAAGAAATCATTATTCAACATGGCATTCATCACTTTAGCAGCTCAGCAAGCTGGTTTACTTTGCTAGAACAACTTGTTTATGTTTGGGCAGTCAGCTAGGCCAATTAGCCAACCTGAAGTGCCATATAGATTGACTGCAGTTATTTCAGTTAACCACACCAAAGCTTTGTGATATTAAAGCTACACTATGTAACTTAAGGTAGCACTAGCATTAAACTCCACATCAACCCACTCTGCTCCGACCAGCACTTCCCCTCTCTGCTCCACTATGATCTACTATGGCCCGCTCCACCACGCTCTGCCCAGCACTTCAGATATTTGCTGGTTCCTTAGCTCCACACCCAATGAGATGATATTAACAAAAGTGTTTCTGCCTTTGACAAACATTTGTATGAATACAACTCCATTTTGCACATTTCCATTCATGAAATGTTTATCTACTGCAATAAAATAATCTATTCAATCATCATGTACAGTAGGCTCCCACCTTGCCAAAAAAAGGTAAAAACATTTTCTATATTGTCTAGCAGAGCAGCAGACACATTCTCCCTCAGCAGCACAGCCAGAAAAAATAAACAAAATAGTAGTCACATACAGTATGTGGTGTTAAGATAGAACAGAAAAAACTTATCACATCAGTAGCACTGTGCAGGACCTCTTGGTGTCAAACGTGATCAGGGACATTTTCAGCCCTGTGGCAAAACTGTGTCGGTTAAGTTATGTGGTGTTTCTTTGAAATAGTCAAAGGGGAAATTTCCTTTTCAGTTTTTACAGCACCACAATGACAGTCCTCTGGAAACCACAATAATGTAATGTTAATGTTTCTCTCACAAGAAAACACAAAGGTGCACAGTAAATTTTGGTGAGGGTCTAGACAAAATGTTAAATCTTTCTAATTTTTGAAGATTTTTTTAGGCATGAATGACACTGCTACAATAAACTAAGACAAATTAATAAATAATAGAAAATCTCTGATAAGATTTTTCATCAAACATGTATAAATGTACATACAGTCCCATACATAAATGATTATTTTGTGTCATTATTTACTGTTCTTAATTTGTTTTGTCCTTCCTCTCAGAAACATCAGCAGCTTTTCTCCTGCTAAAGTAAAATCTTTCTTCAGTTATTGTTTGTTAGATTCATTTTTTTATACAAGTAAGGTTGACAAACTGGTTTACACAGCATATTCATCCATACAGTATAAAACTTTTATACATCTGCCCTTTTTGTCAGAAGCTATAATGGGGAAAATATGTCCTCCATTCAATAGCTTTAAATGGCCTGTAAACAATGCCAGGAAAGCAGTGTAGGCTGGAAGGGCTTTGCTTCAACAGAAGCCACCCTGATGTTTGTAGTTTCTTACTGGCGACTGTCCTCTCAGCAAAATGCTGCATTTATCTCACTCATATTCTTAATTCTAAAATTAGCTGTGGGGTGCAGAAATCTGTCGGTGCTGATTTGCTTGGACAGGTACAGCGAGAATGCATTAATTTAGCTTTGTTGAGGTTTCTGTATCCCCTGCTTTGCCTATATCTAAGTGCATTAGTGTCCTTTTGAGAAGGCACTTTTCTAGTAAAAGATATTTTAGAGAGATTTTCTCAAGTCCCAAAAGACAAATGCAAAAAAAGCAGAGTTAAGCACAGCCATTCAAGCGCTCCTATTAAAATGTGTTCTGCTTTACCAAACAGAGAAAGCTACAGTTTCTCAAGTCTCACTCACTAATGTTATGAGTAAGTTAGATGTCGGCTCTCGGTGCACAGCCATTTCACACTCCCACAAGCAATTTCACTTTTACTGCTCTAAAGACAAAACTTAATAAACCTCTTCATTTCACAGTCAGACCTTATGAAAGTGCTGGATGGCCTAACAATTTACATTTTACTCACTATTTATCTGTAAAGAGGATTTAATAAGTTCAGTCTTGAGTACACACAAGGTGAGCGTTACTATGGGGACGCAGAGTGCCCCTCTGTGGCACCGAGGCCTGCTCCATTGTGGCGAGAGACAACAGCTGTCTTTACCTTTGGCAGGCAAACAGGCTCATTAAGAGTGGCCATGTTTGTTTTTATGCCAGATACCTAGCCCTAAGCAAACATTACCATATCTCCACTCCACAGCCGTCGCAGTCTCAACATTTCTTTTCCTATTGTGGAGGGAGGCCCTGGCACATTCAGTCTGCAGCATGTTATTTTCCGCAAGCTCTGGCCTAGTTGCCAGTGGCTTTCAAAGAATGCACGCTTAATTGAGAAATTTAGTCGAGGTTCGAGCCGATGAAATGCAGCTAGCTCACTGCTGGGATGCTATGAATGCTGTGAATGTGATATATACATAATGTATGCCATTATACCACCTAACATAACATCTTGTGGTATGCCACAAGAAAGACTTCTTTGTTTGTTGTGCCGTAGACATGATAAAGGCATCATTATTTGGTCTGTTCACAGCTAACAGTAGAATCTGCAGCGAAAGGTTTCATTCACATATTTTTGACTCTCTCAGCACTGGCTGTGGCTTGAGTGACAAGGCAGGTTGAATTCATAAGGCTTTGACAAAAATTCCATTTAAGAGGAAAATGGCATTGAATGTCATTCCATTACTGCAGATGGCAAAAATGGGAACACTTTAACCCAGAAGGCATTCACATTAAATTATACAAAACAGCAGAAAGACTGCTTTAGACTTTCCTATAAATCCACTATATGCACAGTACTGGAATATTTTCAGTCAGAGCATTTCCAGAGTAGTCTTCCAAAATGTACTCACTTATTTGATTTCATCCCTTTTCTCCATTTGTCAAGCCCAAAGTCACAATACATTGTAAAATGAGTTCTTAATGTGGAGTAATGAGGCTGTCATGGCAAAGCAGTCTCTGCTTGTTTGACTTTGACTCATGTCGTACATTCAATTAAATCAGCTGAAGTCAAGCTGGCCCCAGGCCAGATTGGTAATGGGTGACCTCATTCAAACAATCCTCTGAAATATTGAAACAATAAGAGGAAGGACCCTGAGTCAGTTGCAAAAGCAAACTCCACTCAAAAGCGATAAGGTAGAAAATTACAGTAAAGTCACCAAAGTGTTTGAAACATTTAGTAGATTTGTCTGTAGGGATGCTTGTAGTCTTTTCATGCTTCCAGAGTTGTTGCTTATGTTGCTTGTGTGTGTGCTGTCATTAAAAATCACAGACCTAATGGAGTTCAATTCAAGATTCCACAGATACAAACATGGAAAAAGCACTCTTATGTTGTAAATAAAAGATAACCATCTCTTCTGTCAATATATAAAACTAAACGTGCTCTGTGAACTTTGATTCCACGTCCTCCGCTTGTAGTAACTGAAAACAAAATTGCTTGAGCTTTAGAGACAAAACTACCTTACAGATTTTAAACACAGCTGGCCCATTTCTTCTTTAGGAGGTTTACTTGTCCTCAGAAGTCTAAACGGATTTATTTGGATGTTGAAATGCCTGGAATCCAAATCATGACACAAACACTCTCAAGGCTATGTAAACAACCTTTCCATTTCCAGTCTAACAACCACGCCTTCAGTGCAATAACTAGTACCAAGGGCACAAGTGCTTCTAACATTTGTAAGAGTGTCCACTGTAACACAGTTATCAAGAGAGGGCACTCCAGCAGTAGGCATCACTGAAAAGTCGACTCTCCTAACAATGTACATTCAATAATGTTACTTATTTTAAGGTACATTTACCATTCATTATTATGTGTACATTTACAATTTGGAATTACAGAGACATCCTGAACTGAAGTGCTTTGCAGGATAAACAGAAGCGAGGTAACCAAATCAAAAATGAACATCTTGCTTTACTCACTTGTGTTTCTCAACTCACCAGGGCAATTGCAGTTACAGTAAACAGATTAAAGAGCACACACACACACACATACACACTCACCGTAACTGCATCTCATTAAGCAGCATTCCCTCTGGCGCTTATTCCATTAGAAATTAAAACTCGGGACAATTAGTGGCATATTGGTCTCAGCTCAGTGCGCTATATTTGTGCTTTCAAGGCTCAGAGATGACTTAATTAGACAGAAAACTGTGCGATGGTACTGTGCTGGAGCACACAGTGAATACCTGGCGCAAGGGTCGACCACAACAAATTCAACAGTTGAAGAATTAACTGCTGGAAATAACACTTTATAATGGAAAAAAAAACAAAGAGCACAACTAAAATTTAAAGCTTGCTTACACTTCATAGTTCTAAGAAGTTACTTCAATAAATATAAACTTTAGTGCTGATAAATTATAAACATTGAAAATGTTAGTGCAGCCCTGCTGATGTGTGATCATTTCTTCCAAAGGATACCAAACAGTCTCAGAGATGCTGAGGGTCAAATGTTCAGATTTCTCTGGACAGACTGCTCATTTCCTTCTTTGGAAGATTAGTACTCGACTTTTGTGCACATATTGCAAATCTGTCAGGATAGGGTGCTCTTTAATTAAGCTACTAACACAGTTTTACTTATACATAACATCTCAGTGACATAGTGAAGTCAGAGCTGAATGAGGTATCTTAATTCTCACTACAGTATGTTTCCACGCACAAGGTAAGCACAGTTCTTATCTCTTATCTGCTTCATCCCTCTGCTTATGACAAGGACACAAAGCACATTTTTCTGTAATTGAACCAACTCTAGTTTATGTAACAATTGACCGTTCTGCCCTTCAAACTCAAGAGAGAGACTGATTTGATCGCTCCATGTACTTGCTCCTGTCATGTGACACCATGTCCCATTATATTGTGATGCTGTCATAGGAGGAGAGGAAATGAAATGCCTTGAAGCCGTATAGAATGTGTATCGAGGGGTTCTGTGGACATAGAAAGTCTGGTGCAGAAGAAGAAATTAGGGGTTCTTTATTCAAACTTTTACAGTTTCTGTATGCCAATGTTGTACAGCATGAGTACTGGGGTTTACTTCCTTTATGTTTATCTGGTCTTCAAAACTATATTGACTGTCTCTGAAGATTGGTGCATTTTGGAAGGTGACAGAAAAGGAAGTGGTTGTGTTGGGGTTCCCACAGACCAACGAGCCAATCATCAGCAAGGGACAGTGTTGATTCAGTGCAGCCACAATTGTTTCTAATTTTAAGAGGCACGCAATGAGTCCACAGGTCAGCCACAATTATAACACTGCTGGGTTTTGCAGGCACATGGGTGTTCGTAGAGCTGTTGCAAAAAGCATGCTGCTAGTTTGTTGCAATTATGAATCATAGCACCCGCTAGCTCACAAAAATGTCAAGTCTTTGTAGATAAAGTTAGCAGTTTCATCCATCCATGAGCTAAACCTGGCTATCTTTGAGGGTCAGATGGCTGGAGCCTATCTCCACTGACAATTGGCAAGAGGCAGGGCTGACACACAGAGACAGACAACATGTCACACACATTCACACCTCCAAGCCATTTAGAATGCAATTAATTTAACCTTCTTTCTTTGAAACAGGAGCACCTGGAGGAAACATGCAAACTCCATAGAGAACGGCCCCACCTGGTCAGCAGGTTCAAGCCCTGAACCATCTTGCTATGTACCGCCATGCAGCTAATATTCTGAATTCTAATATTCTAATTCTAAATAATGAGACAACTGTGCACTTCTCATGCTGTAACACTGGCAACTCAAACCACATTTTAAGCATCAGACACAGCATGTAAACCCAGTACAATAATATTTAAAACACTGACCTGTGTGCAAGCCAACACTTTGATCGTTGTGATGAAAACACCATTTATATATTATGTAGCTTTTGCTTTATTAGTATTTGGATATTGCAACACTTCCCTAACAAGTCAGCATTTATTCTGTTATGATGAGTGATAGAGACATACGGTCCAGCATCTACCAGACAGGATTGTAGCTTTCAAAACTCAAATGAGCTTGATGATGAATTAAACTTGAGTATGCTGGGTTTCTGACTGTGAAGAAACAGCCACTGCAAAAAGCAAAAAGGAGGTAAGATACAGTAGATGTCAAAACGCCCCAAAGTTTCAACTAATATAAACTATCCGGCTTCACAGAACCTGCTTAACCTCTTTACTGTTGGGTTTTTGGTTCGTTTTTTGTTTAAGATTCCTAACCTACTCATACCCACAAAAAACATACAAGCAACACTGGTAGCTATTAGCTAGTTGAACTCTTAAAAGCTTTCTACTTCTGCCAATGAACACCATCCTACTTGAACACGATATAGCCCAGTTTTACATTCGGGTACATTTTTATGCAAATGCAGGGACTGATGGAAGGCAAACTGTTTGACAGCTTTCTTCCTACATAAGAAACATACTGTATATCCCTATGAAATACTGTGTCTTTATCTCCACTGTGAACTGAATAAATGATAATTCATAAGCTCTCCTGTGGTGACTGTGGAGAAGTTGAAGCGGTTAATGAGTTCAGTGCCACATTTAACTGTACATTACAGGAAATATTGTGTATTATTTGTGGCTGGTGTCTGTGACAATACTGCTATCATGTACTCATAGTCATAAGATATAAACAGGCTATTAATACGCTTTATTCAGTGATTCATAAAGCACATACTTGGTAAGATATGAATGGTATTATGAGTTGTCACTAACATACAGAGGAAATAAATAGGTACTGCACAGTTGGTTTTTTTATTGATTTCATGCATGTAAAGGGGATTTTTGGCTCTAACCACCAAGCATGGCAAAGGTTCTAGAGGAAACACTGCATGTATTAAACCGACTGAGTTACAGTTCAGCCTTGCTTTTCACCTCTGTAGCATCTCTGTAGCTTCTCCAGTCTATGATGGGAGGCGGCTGATGCCTTCGCACCACAACAATACCAGATCATATCATTATTTCCCACCTGGTATGCAAACAGTTTAACAGAGTTGCTGTCATAATCTGGGTAAGGCCAGTAATTATGGGTATGTAAACATAGTTAGTGTTTTACACGTGGTGACATTGAATCTAAATGCTGAAAGGGAAATGTTTCTAGACTTTTAACAATGGGAAAGCCAGTGACAATGGGCGATGAAAGAAGCACTTGTTCTTTTTTCAACAAGTGGCCATGTAAGTTGAGAATTTCTTTTGTGTGTGTCTCTGTGTTTGGGGGATGTTGCATGAATCGGCAGTCAGCATTTAGGGTTCAAAAGAAAACAGCAGCCTGAGCTCCTGTCTATGTGAAAACCAAGGCTATGGTGCTCTGTATCGAGTGCCATTGTTTTGGTAATAGTAAACCTGGGGCACTTGCCAGGAGGCATTAGTCATTCATCTAACAAGTTCCACATAGCAAACCACAAAGTGCTCCACTGTCGACTTCCTCTTATTGAATTCTGAGCACATAAGCACATTTCCAAGTATCTTACAGTAAGGTCTAAACTTTCTGATGACTAGCTACCTGAAATATGGTTGCCATGTTTGTTTATTTGTGCATTTTCCTGACAGGAAGCCGGCTCATTTGAAAGCATGCAGGTTTTCTAGCGAGTGGGGGAGAGAAGAAAGGAGCTGGTGGGTGAAAGGCAGTAAGGAGGGGATTAGGGCAGAGTGCAATTTTTCAGCAGGGCAGGCATACGACATGATCTCTAATTACCCACAAAGTACTGTGCAACCCAAGCCACAGATTAGGCTGCATTATCAGGCTTAATAAAACATGACCATCTTTCAGTTTCACTCTCTTTCACTGTGCTGCTGCCACAAACATTTGTTTCTGGTTATGACATCCCCGATGCCTTTACTTAACTGGTCTAGCTGTGCCTGTTTCTACTTCACTGCAAAAGGCACTAGCAGTCTCTGAGTAACAACATTAAAATCAAAAGGTCTGTTCTCACAGTTTAGACAGGAACATATTAGATAGTATATTACACAGAAGATAGTTCTGCTTTTATTTGATTTTATCTGCCCAGCTTTTTAGATACAGTAATTCTATCTATCTATATGTGTGTGTCCCAGATGTATGTAAGGGACTGAATTTATGACTATGTACAAAGGACTGTCCCTATGTTAACGGTGTGTTAGTGTGTTAGATTATCCACAAACCAAATTCCAATGCACCGTCATTGTATTGTCCAGGCAGCAAAGATCTTGGAGATGAATTTCTGGAAAACTCACTTAACATGACTTTTAAATTACTGTGTGTTTTTGGAGTAACAAGGCCACACCTCTAATTCATTTTCTTTTAAATGTTAACTGTTAGCAGCGTTGGACGTGCCAGAACCAAGGTCCTTCTTAGCAGTAAATCTTCCTCTTAAACCAGCCTGCTCCTACAGCACACCCTATTCGGACACCAACGACTGCTCATACTGTGTGCACATGCTGAAGTGCCAGCAACACATACATCGGCCTACATCCGTGTGCATACACATACACATACACTAGGTTTACGTGGGTTGTGCCAGTAAGTGCAGCTTTAGGCTATGGTTTTTCACTACTGTCTACTGTGTTATTAACAATCCTATAAAAAGATCTGCTCAAGATTCCTTTTCCTGTGATTTCACAACCCTACCAAACTGCTTGGAGGTTGGTGAAGCCAAGTTAAGAGAGACAAAGTCCTCGATAGCATAACACCATTGACTGGATGTCACAATTTCCAAAATCCTATTTTTTCCCCCTCTGTTTATCTTAGTGACCTCACTCATCAGCATGGCTCATAGCCAGCTTGAGACTAAGTAGGTTGACAACACATAGGGGCTTTTTTGCATGCTTTCCCTCCCTTTTCTCAACTCACAAGCCTCCTCTAACCTCTTTACCTTTTGTCTATCTCTACTCTTTTCTCTTTCCATAACTCTACAGCAACTTTTCTCTTTTTAGGTGACTACAGTGTCTCAAACCAAACATGATAGCATTGCACAACTAAAACCACAGTATTACTACTGTACTTTCTGTCACACTTCTTTCTCTGCCCATTGTAAATGATCATGTAACTCATCATTAGCTCTCAGAGGAAGAAAGTGCCGCACTTTGATTACCTCAGTGACTCCCACAGTCTCTGCTGACTGAATTGGACGCAGACGATTAGAGCCTTGCAGAGGCAATTATATCTGCCTGCTAAATATGTCACACATAATAAATACATGCTCCTGACAGACAAGGACAAGGCGAGACAGTCACAGCTGGGGAAAGAGGAAAGAAAACAAATTTGGGATCATATGGATTTATCAACCCTGTCTTCCTCAAGTGGAAACCTCTCACAGTCCAAATCAATGCATGACAGTGAATTAATGAAAGACACCAGTGCTTAAACTAGAATTTAAAGATCTGCTGGTGAACGGCAACTTAAAAAAGTCAAAATCTGAGTGATAGTGCTACTGTACCTCCCAAAAGAATTAGAAGAATTGACACAACTGAGGCACGGCTTTGAAAATACTCATTTGACGCTAACTTTTCACTCCGGGAGCTTTTAGATCATTGCACTTTATATATGTACTGATTCTATGGGCTTGGACTATTAACTGAACTTCCATCTAGGTAGTGTCCTGTTAGGCTGCAGTACTAAGATGGCACTAACACTAGGCTGATAATATTTGTAAAGGATAGTCAGTGAAAACAAGGGAGGGAAGGAGCCTTAAATCCCTGGCAAGGAGCTTATACCATTGCCCGTGGTGTTTGCACAGGACATACCTCAGGAAGCTGAGAAAACTGGGAATGTTTGTCCAGCTTCCAGCCTTTTCCATGCATACATACAGTACACACAGCCCCATACATACATACATATACTACATACATATCTACATATGGAGAGCAACTGTACATAGATACATTGATCGTGCATAAAGCACATATAGTACCTTATGTACAGTATATGCAATATCTAGACCATACATACAGTGCATGTTGTACATACATGCTAGGGATGTTAATATCTATGAACAGACTACTTTACTGTAATTAGTGATTAATGTGTTCTGTATGTGACTGAACTGTGTTGTTTATTAAATATCAGAAATATCTTTAGAGCCCAAGGTGACAATTTCAAATTGCTTGTTGAGTTCAGCTAAGAGTCAAAAACCCAAAAAGGTTCAATATATTATTATACCATTTGGAGAAAGGGAGCAAATCCTAACATTTGATGACCCTGAGCCAGGGATATTTGGTATTTTTGCAAAATAAACAATAGTAAATGGCCAGCATAGCTGTAAATTAATTTGGTGCTGATTAATCACATAATCAACTAATATACATCAAATGCTATATATGTACAATGCATTGTACAGATTATGTAAACGGATAATAAACACTGTCACTGTCTACATTTGTTTACCTTCAGCACAAACACTGGCTGAATTCTGTATGAGCTTACTGTAAAAATAAAAATAAACTTAGTTACTTGAAGGTCACATGTTAAAATCTCATGATGGGCTCACTCAGATTTTCATTACTCTTGTCAGTGCAACTGAATATAAAACCACCGGGGGGGACATTACAGCTGCAACAACTGCACCCCTGATGATCTCTGGCACCAGTGTAGACAGATAAGTAGATAAGTCTTAGGCGTAGGCTCGCCTTAATTATGGTAAACACTTATGGGGATACACTGTTACTCACCAACGAGCAAGTAGCTTTGCACTGCTGGGACCAATAATTAGCACACTGGTTTAGCCCCCACCACCACCACCAATACACACATTCATACTGTCACTCTCATAACCTACATTAAACTCAAACACTGCATTTAAAGACCAACCAAAGAGCCACAGAGCATATTAAACTGTGAAAAATAAATTCATGATCTCTGATGTGTTATTAAAGCATCACGTCGTTTCTCCTTTCATCAGTCTGCCTACATCTATCAGAACAAACTGCCAAAAATCCCCAAAACTAAGTCACATAAGAAGCAGATGTAGACACCTTGTGGCTGGTTGGGAAAGGGACTTTTCACACAGAGTCACCCAGATAATAAAATATAAAATGCAAAAAATCTCTGTTCCATGTGCAGGCTCTGTGACTCAGCCAATGTCAGAGCCAATTCCAGTTTCATTGAAATGATTTCAAATAGTCAGAATCCCTATTAAAAAATCTCCTCCGTGTGTCAGGGCAGGCAGAATATGATTTAGTGGCTGTTTTTTCTCTGCCCCTGCTTGCTGTGTGTCACCAGCCCTTGCCGTGGTATGCATGGCCTTCCTCTGCACAGGGCTATGAAAGCAACTGTGATTGTGATTCTGTAGTCAGCAAAATGCTTGAATGGCCCCGAGTTAGCATGCGCAGGCATGCACACACACACACACACGCAGTGTCCCCATCCTGGGCCACTGATTACTTCAACCCATTTGACTCTCACTCATCCTCTGAGTCTCCCTTTCTGCCTCTCTGACACATACCACAGAGTTTGTCATTAGCTAATAGCAACAACATCACTTAACATGAACCTACACAACAGCCTCTGTACAGAGAGTGGTTAAATTGTAAGCCATGTTTAAGTACTCAACATCTTAAACAACCCTTGTACATTTAGGCAAACCTAACAATAAATGCTGCATGTCTCTGCTTACTTAAGAGCTTGTTTAGCTTGAGGACAATCATTTGGTGGAGAGTGACTGAATATTTTAATGTGCAGTAATCAAACATTTGCATACATACACAAAGCAGTTCTGTCATAAAAAAATAAACCAGAGATAAGGGATTCAAATGGAGCCCATCATTTCCCAGCTTATCTCAGGGAGAGACCACCAACTAACAAAGCCAGCTCTTCAGTCATGCCGTATCTAAGCAGATATCAGTTGTTGGGAGGATATATGAGCTGGGTGGAGCCTGAATGTATAAACACTGGCCCTTCTCTCTCTGCACTCTATGCTAGTGCTATACTGTAGGCTGCACTTCACCTCAGCAGCAGTCAGCACTGTTTGATTAAGGTATTCAAATAAAGGAGCAGACACTGGGTTCCCATTTCACAGAGCAAACTAAAAGTGCCGGGCAAATGAATAGCCACAGTACCCTGAGTTGTACATGTTGTATGAGACAAGATGATATTTTCAGTGTTTTCCACAACACATAGAATGCAAATTAGCATGGCATCTGTACAGTATATGAGTAATATATGTACAACACATTTTGTAAGACAGCAGACAGCATTAGAACATGGAACAGTTTCATATTACCATCACAGCACGGAGCTGTTATAATTGCATTATTCTATGTAATATCTCGGAGAGCGCCACAGTAATAAAAGACATGCACACTCACAGTGAAACAAAGTGAATATTCAAAGTATTGAAGGAAACATCTTCAGGGTTATTTATGGGTATTTCTAAATCACATCAATCAGCACTGCCTTCTCTGCTCATTTTATGCAGTGATGGAAGAAGCACTTTGATTGTTTGCTTACGTAAAAGTAGCAGTAGCAGGCCTGCATTCAAATAGTTACTTAAGTAAAAGTAGAAAAGTATTAGCATAAAATATATTTGAAGTACTTATTATGCAGAATAGCACAGCTCACATTAATGTATATCATATTATTACACTACGACTGTTGTTCGCAGTAATTATCAGCATCTTGAATACGGTGAAAGAGAAGCAATAATATACCCAGAAGCAAAAATACGCATCAGCTATTATGAATTTAAAAATGTGCAGATCCAAATAAGCAGTGTCACAAAGGCTGAATGCATGACAGCTGCACATGTTTTCCTTAGGAGTCCACTTGCTAATGACTGAAACTAGGCTTGTGCCCGCGCACAGCTTCCAGAGTTAGTAATGCACACAACAGGTTTGCAAATAAACACACTCTGAAGCTAAAATAAAAGCACATGCTCATTTTATCCAATTAGGCTGGTGTGTGACTCAAATTAACACTTTTAATTTCACAGTGATAAAAGCAGAAACATTTTCTCAAGTTGTAAGTTGCTAAATCGCAATATGGTTGCCAAACTGCAATCATCTTACCAAAAGCTGCTTTTTATTCAAATTATTTTGACACTTTTCCAATGGCATTACTCCAAAAGAATATTCTTAAGCTAAACTAGAAGCCAACAAATCCACCAGGAAATTCAGCTACAAACTAAAATGTACATGAATATGTAAAGTAAGCCCTTAAAAGCAAGTGACTTAATGCTGTGATTAGCCTTTTGCATCCACTCTACTTCAGAAAAAGACCTGGGCTGACTTTGAAATTGGCCAGAGATGATTAGAAGCAGACAGATCTAATCTGTAGATACAGGAGCTACATAACAAATCTGATTTCTCTTCATGACCATTGCTAGTTTGACAAGCAGGGAGGAACCCGACCTCATGCACTGTTAACATGATACCAAATGATCTCTGCTGGTGCCAGCCTCATTTGCATTGCTAGGGAAGGTAGTTAGTGTTACACGTGCGATTATACCAAGCTATACCTCCTCTTGTGGAAAGAAAACCAAATAAAAGTAGTAGGAGGCAGGGTTAAATAATTCAGAAGAACACTTGCAATTTCGAGGGGTGAAGCATTTTTGTATTGGACAGTAGTTGGCATCACTTTCTCCTTCCCTTCATATCATTTAATATCTAGTGGCTTTGCTTCCAGAATAGATGCAGTTGGTGGATATGGTTATATTCTTGAGATTATCTGTGTGGAAAATGATCCTAGTTCATTTGACCTATAAAACTAGAGCCTGTGTGGATGAAACAGTTATATGAGGCCATTTGTGTGTCACAGGTGTAAACCGGCCTTATGTTTTATACAGGCATTATTTCATCTGCGATTGAATAGGAGTTGCTCTATAAAACTGGGCCCTGATAGTTTTTTTATTCTTTTTTTTTTAGCAAGATGTGCTACCAAACTTGAGCAAAGATTATTAAAGCACCATTTATAAGACCTAAATTGGGAGCTGATCTTTTCAGTTAATTACTGGAATTTTCCATTCAGTTACAGAGATTTTCCATTGCCCACACAGAAAAAGACAAACATCCTCCAACAGTGTTTTGTAACATTTGCCACATTGTCATGCCTGAAAGTTGTCTTTATCCGAAAACACTAGTCAGAGAACTCGATCTTGATCTCATAAGACCTTCAGCTACAGCAGCAGGTCAACATCAAGAGCCTGTTGATTTGTCCTGTTCTAACCAGGGTAAGTGACAACAATAAAACCTAGTAAGAGACTGCAGATGGTTGAGATGGTGGTAAAACTACACATGCAAGTCACTTTGCAGATTAAAACTTAAAAAATGTCAAACTTTTAAAATTTAAATGAGTTTTCCTATTATTTCCACTGGGCGTGTGCTGTGGTAGTGGTACTCGTTAGTACTTCTGCTGTGATCAGTATCTTACTTTGTGCTGTTTTTATCTCTTATAGCAAGTTTTCAAAATACATTTCTGCTCTTTATAACAGCATTACAAAACACTGCTTGCTCTATAAAAACGGCTTATAATTGATCTATTTATTTATTTACTGAAAAATCTCGATCTACATAATGTTTTAAATACCACCTGCGCACTTGCAGCGGAGTCAGTGCATGTCACAAGTCAAAAGCCGCGGGGTGTCAGAACAAGGAGAGAAAGAGTGATACTTGTACCAGCCAGGCTGTGTGGCTTCTCGTTACAAAGTAATTAACAGTACATTGCTGGCACACATCCATTTAATCGTTGAACTCCCTGCGGAAAACCACATAAGCTATAAGTAAAAATTGAGAAGGAGGAAAGATGATGTTGGAGCAGAGAGCACGGTGGGGCAGTATGGATTCTATACAGTCCCTGGTATTCCACATCGGGTGGAAAACTTAATGCCTGCTTTGTGCACCAACACAACTGTACAGTCTCACAGGGGAAATAACCATGTAGGTTGGAGGCAAAAAAAAAAAGTTGGACTCCACATTTTCTTTCAACAGCAAATCAAAAAGACTGCATGTTTCACTGTAAACTAACTAATTTTGTAACTGCACAGCCCAGGTCACTTTACTTGCTGACACCTGACATTTTTTGAAGTGTGAAGCTCTGTGTTTGGAGCAAGTGAGCGCCCGTGGATAAAACGCGTCCAAAGCATGCGTTTTCACTGCGTAAACAGGCTCTACTGGCTCATACAGACAGGCAGGTGAGACACTAATCGTTTCGGTGCAGGAGGCTACATGGTGTTTTATTTACCTTGTTCGAGTGGTAATAGTCCAACGAGCTCAGACAACTTGGATCAGTCGGTAGGGAGCATGAACCCACATTTGCCGGGGGCGCAGGATAAAATCTCACGTCCATCTCAGGTTGTGCGAGACTGAAGGCATGAAATCACTTTCAGCGTCTTTGGCTCACTATTGTCTCAACAAGCACAACGACAGAGCAGGAGAGACAGAAGAGAAGTGAGGGAGTTTGTCTCGGTACCCTCTTCCCTCACATCCGTTCGCGGCCGAACTTCTGCACCAACTCTGATGATGCGCAGTCCTCCTCAGAGCCCCGCACCAGGATGCTAAACACTCACTCACTGAAACGGAGAGTACAAATTTCAGGGATACGCACGTGTTTGCAAAACTGTCCCGCTGTTCCAGAACAAATAAAAGCAAACCTCCAACTCAGATCCTCTCTTATTAAACCTTTTGTACGAATGGATAGTAGCCCATAAATTTGCAGCTTCTGTTTCCCCACTGCTCTCAGGACTCCACAGAGGCTTTGTTATGGAGGTGCATATTCTTGCAATGGTTCCAGTACAGAAGTGTTTGGACTTCCCTCTGCCATGCGACCTCTGTCGATAATAAACGGGAAAGAGGAACGAAGGGAGAAGGGGGAGGGGAGATTGGTGGCTGCCTTGGCAACCGCTCTCCTTTCTGCAACTGCGCGCTTCTGATTAGCTGGAAATGTAGTAGTGTGCACGGCTGTGCATTATAAAGCGCACTCTGCTTCCATCAGTGCTTCATAAAGGCTCCCATTTGGGTTATTGTGCCAAGGCGGATGGGAGGAGGTTGCACAGAGTCTCACTGTATTTCGACCATGTTTTCATGTATTTTTAATTTTCATTTGCATGGCTACAACCGAGCCATTTGTATTTATAACGTCGATATCACCTGATTATTCAAAACCTATCCCCGTAGGCTGTATAGTCTGTGCTATTGCATTTAGCAGTGAGCAAAATTCACTTGGATCTGAACAAGTTAAATCAAAAGGACAAAAGTGTGCGATGTCCAGAAGCCCAGTGTTTTATAGAGTGGTTAGCTTATAATGAAGATTTGTGAAGTCAAACTCAAATGATCATAAAGTTGTTTTGGTGGTGTCTGCATTTTACATTTGTTGCTATTTTGAGTAAAAGAAATGCAAAAACAAGAAAATGTCAAATAGAAGTTTTAATATTAACCTCACACGCCAGGGCAGAAAAACACATTCTTGAAAATGAGCACTTTCAAAAGTGGGCAAATAGAATGCATGGTGGAATATGTGCAAGGAGGTTTAATCTTGTATTGTCATACAGTTGCAAATGTGTGGTGAGAAGCTGGGGCTGAGAGAGTCGCCTCTGACAGCTCACTGAATGTGATGGATAGCACACCCTTGCCCCTTGATGTGCATGCACATTTGATGTTGAAATGGCCTATCCATGGGACTATTGTCTTTCAATCATGTCAAGGCAAAGTACAGAACTGAGCACATTTTCTGCTGCCTGGCATTATTACTATGCCACAGTTTACAGCACAGTCCCCGGCAGCACAGAAAGGTTCCTTTATCCTGATGCTGTTCTGTTTAAAGATTCCTAATTTGATCTGTTTTAGGATGCATTAAAACAGTGATAATATATCCTCTTTATCACTCCTTAACAGTGTTTCAGACAGGCTTTCATTAAGTGAACCTGGATGTGAATAAAGGAGCATGCAACAGTGAGAAGGGTACAATTGTTTTTATACAAACTGTGACAGCAGCATCTGCCCACTGCCGCAGCTCTCATGTTTCCAGCCATCAGTATTATAAAAAGCTGGTCATTATTTCAGCTGGTCTATTATGTTACAGTTCAACCTCTTTATTTTACAGTGCAGGCCTTCGCCAGTAGGCACATCCTGCCACTGTCCTCGGCACAGCTAACAGAGGGTTAACCACATGGCCCAGTGCCATGGCTTCATGGGAATGGAATGTGGAGTGCTGTGTGTGCAGGGCTCCTTTCCCAGCATCCCTCACTGCCCAGGCGCATGCTAATGATCAGTATTATTGAAGCACAATTGATGGGCTAGCAACCAAACAAGAGAAACTAATTACTACTAAGGCTTTATTGTCCTTTAATTACTGAAGCTCTGTGGAAATTAGTGCTACACAAAGACACGGCCCTACTTTAATCTCAAATAAAATATGATGCAGATGAAAAAATTTAAAAGATGAAAGGTAGATAAGATAATTTGGCTTTCGGTTCGTTCTGCAGAAATGATGGCTGATTTGAGTAAAGCGTGGGAGAACAAAAGAACTGCTGAGGGTTGTGCTAATTTAAACTGAAAATCATCTGAAAACAGAATCAGAATGTGATATCTGTATGACCTTGGATAGCTAAATAAAAAAGTAAATTCTGAACATCTCTTTCCCAAAGTTGCAATAGAAAACACTCAGCACACCTGCAGTTTGTGATGCTATTAAATAGCGGCCTGTTAGGTATTTTTAGTCAGATAGATATTGGATAGATACTTTATGTATTAGAAATGTTTAGTGGAGATAGGATGTCTAGTTAGACTGTTAAATGCTTAGGCCTGCTTATGAGTTTCTACAGGGTACATCTGGTCAAGGATAACTAGAGAGAAGAGTTGATGACTGTCAGCAGACAGGGTGTTTAATATTATTATTATGACGTGTATAACTGTAGCCTTAGCCATAATATGTTCTTATGTTTAGGTCACGACATGTTACTAGAGGTCGTGTGAGAATGTTTTTAGCTACACACCACTTAATCAACAGACACACACACATTGATTTACTTCATGTTTTGACTACTGTTATGACCAGCTGTAAAGCTGGTACCAGAGACGTCTCGGTTGACGTTTCTGTGTAGTATGGGGCTAGCCCAACCGAGGGGATATAATGTATAGGCCTGGTGGGTTCAGGGTCTTTCATCTTACATCTGCCTGTGTGCAAGTTGGAGGTGCAAGATACCTGAGCGTGTAATGTTAATTTTGCCTGTGTTCATGGAATAAATCAGCACTGTTTTGTAGTTACTTGGACTGTCTCGTCTCTCAGTATGGTAAAAAGTACCGGGTACAACAGGCCTAAAAAATGTTGTTAGGATAAAGTACGGCGACTTTGTAGAGCCATGTACTGGTTGTTTCAGACCAACATGAGGTTTATTTCACACTAGAGCCCAGTTTAGACAGGGGAACTAGAAGGTGCTATATAGCATCTACAGCAGATGTGTACACAGCTCAGAACATTACAGTTTTATGGTCCTACGTACTATATCAATTGTTTCGCAAGAACACTAGGTCAAATATAAACTGGGAATTCAGCATCTGCATCATCATTAAACTTTGTTTAAAAAAAAAAACTATTAACTTGTGTCAGTTTTGTTGTTATACCCTTCTGACAGAGCTCTACAATAAGTGCAGTCTGACAGAGCAGTGGCTGGACGCACTGTCAGTTCAAACTTTTCAGTTTTAAACATATTGTGGCCTTTAAAAGCATCATTAGTTGTTAGTTTTCTACCTATAATAAACCTTTGATAAGGTTACGTCAAATATTTTAAGATTTCTGGCTTCGGCTGGAGTTAGGCTGTTAACTAGTTTTTTTCTAATAGTATTTTGAGTACATACTGCATATTTGTGATTGAATTATGATGAGTTTTATGATGTAATCTGAATTTCTTTGAAAAAGCAATGCACAGTAGAGCCACTTTCCGAGCCCATTTAATTGTTCTACAGGATTGCATCTTTTTTAGGATGAGGAAGAGATTTAAAACATTTAATTTAAACTGAACTATGCTGTTTGGCCAAGGGACAGTATATTTAAGTGTCAATAGAGGACTTGCTTTGGCCTCATTCCCCGTTTTTAAAAAACATTTTCCAAAATTCTGCCAAACCACTTTTGGTTCTTGATGTGACACACCCACAGAAGTACAGCAGTACATACTGCCCTTTTACTGTCTGGTATTTAGCATAATTTGATCTGTTCATGCAAACTGTGTGCGGAAGGGCACATATAAGATACACATAAGGCACATGCAAATGATGCTATTATGTTAAAGCTCATGGCGTCTATGTTGCTCTCACTCAACAAATTCAAAAAAACATACTGTATAACCTTTCTCCCATATAAACCAGTAATGGTTAGCCACAATATTTGAATATAAATAAATAACTTGAACAGTGTTTATTACTAACCATACACTTCCTGTTTTGCAATAATAAGTGATAATGTCTTGCAGTAACTGCAAAACTATGCCTGAAGGGCATTTGGAGCTAAATTTGTCTTGACAAAAGCTGTTTGTGTACTAGAATGAACATTCATTTAGTGATAATCATTTCATAAAACATCAGTGGACCTGCCTCACTACTTTTATTTGAACGTTAAAATATGACTTGCTGGTGGTGCACTAAGTTAAGTTAAAATAAAGTTAAATTAGAGGGTCAAAGAGAAATCAGAGATTTTGCATTTCACAATCACCGGAGGGGAAACAGTGTTCAGGCCCAGCTTGCTGACCTTTGACCCCTGTGCCAGGTCATACTGACCTTGCTTATTCCAGCAGGGTATGGGAACCAGCAGTGTGTCCTGGGTATGTCAACAATCTGGTCCAAAAGCACAAACTGCAGTTAAAATAATGCTTCTGGGACCATTTATTTACTCAAGGGCACAAGAATGAGTTGTAATTTTCCATGGTGAATGTCATTTTAACAGTGGAAATGCAGCTAGCATCTTCTTCTGTCCAGATTCCTGTTGGAATACATATGGTGACCCTATAATGTCCTCAGTGCAGATCTGCAGACAAAGAGGGCGTGACCTAGTTTCTGCAGAGGTCAGCTCCCATACTCTGTTGCAGTGTTTTAGGGTTCTGACATCTGAATCACTAAATTATTATGTCCATATGCATTTTTTCGTGATTTATTCCATACATGGAAAATGCTGACTCCCAGGCAGAAGTCAGATACAGTATGATACTTCTATAAATCTGCACTCCCGGTGAAGAATGCTGGGATATTATTTGACTGATATCATGTCCTCATTGTGTCATCCACCTAGGAAATCACCCTGAAGCATAATTAAGGAAAATTGCTACTGGGCTTACATCCACTGACTCTTGATTTGGTAAAAGAGATGTGTATACCTTTCCCCTCTGTCTGAAGGGCTGCAGAAAGTCAGAGGAACTCTGTGAAAAAGAGAGCAGACTTGTCAGTCTGACCACGTTTCATCTAGTACTTCATTTCAGGGAAATTCAAGAGACTTCTCTAATTGCTTATAGCATTTGAGTTCTCATTTGGGGATAAATGTGTTACAGTCTGCAGGAGCTTAACTCAGTGTTTTCATATCATTAAAAAGGCCAACATTTGCCATTTGCCCATGATGATAATGTCAAGTGAGTTAAAGTTTTACTCTTTTAAAACTGTTTGTACAACCAGAGAAGATGTAAATGAGGTAAAATAGTAAATATGATTTTATGAAATCATTGTCATTTGCTCAGTACTTTTTTTTTATCACAATTTTTCTCATGCATATTAATGAGTTTTGTGCATATGTACAAAAACAGGAGCTATTCTTATTTCTATTCAGCGAGGCACATGGCATCATTTGGTTGTGAATATTGTCATTCAAGCAGAGGAATTGTGAGTCATTCCTAAATAAAGAAATTCAAGCATCCAATCATGATCCCTTTCAGATGAGCAATTAGGGTTCTTTTTGAGAAGCTCAAATTATAGATGTTTTTATCGAGTGTCTAAATAAAAAAAAGAGAAAAGAAAAATAAGGCTAATTTGAATCCATGTATTTTTTTGTAATGTGACCTAATAGCAATAACAACCAATGAATACATTTTATTTTCCAGTGACTGCATGATTTTGGAGTTGATTTGATCTGAAGTCAACATTTGATTTTTGAATCATCCTATTTCAGAAACTCTTAACCGTCTCGGCCTTGCAGGAAACTGATGCTATGAAGTTTTTGCAGATCTGTAGATATGAACGACATTTTCTCTCTTATTTCACTCTTACACTGCTTATTGTGTTTCATCAGCTGATTAAATGAAACATATTTGATCTTTAGCTGCGTTGAAGGATGATGCCTGCACTGGCTTCTATCCAGGTCTTGTGTAGTCTCTGAATTAGAGGCACATAAATAATTTGTATGGCCTCAGATCTGCAGGTGAAAATCCTACTTGGTCCAAACATTATGGATAATAAAATGTATTTCACCTCAGATATATTTTATTTATTTATAGTTTTTCACCCAAACATTACCTGTTATCAAACATACAGAATAGAAAGGTATATTTCACCTGAATAATAGCAGTTAACATACTGGATGCTGATAGCTCACAAGTATTATGAGTTGACTGTTTTCTAAATCCTGCTCCTGAACAACTGTTGTTGAATCAGACCTTAGCGATCATAACTAGACACAGCAAGCTGCTCTATACTGGGTTTGAGGAAGTTTTGCTTTCAGTGAACCACAGCCAAACTTGTTAGCGGAGGTTTGTTTTAATCACCAAAGACACCGGCTAGTCCTCATCCTTTACTCTTTTACCATATGTCAAACATAGCATTTGAAATTGAAAAGCATAAATCTAAACTAATGCTAAGCAGCTAAACATGGTTATTTTAGAATGAAATATATAATACTACAGCTAACTAGCTCTACGCTGCAATACAAGAACAGGCAGATTCTTTATTTGCATGTTCTCCACATGGATCATCAATTGATGTGAATGCTGACTTTGCCCAGGGCATGCAACATTTTAGCACCATGTCATGTTGCCTTTGTAGCAATAAATAGTATATTTCAAAGATATTTTACATTAAAACATTAAAAACACATCCAGTCACTGTGCTTGAACCAACTACTGGAGCTGCTGTTAGCTTAATAAGCTAGCCTCAGATCAAATTTCAGCCAAGCATCATCAACTGTCAAACACAGTTGGCAATTAAAGAATATTTCACCTAAATAGTTGAAATAATCAAATATAGTGGATGTTAAAGAAATATTTCACTCAAAATGAACTTTAATGCCCGGGACTTAAAGGAATACTCCACCCAAATATTTTCAGTTTACATACAGTCTATCTATCTACCTGTCTATCTATCTATATATATATAGATGTTAACATTTGTTAAATATTTTGTGCAAATAGCTTAATTGTATCAGAAATAACCACAAACAACCTCAATAAAGACATCTGACTACAAAATTATTTGTACCAGAAGTGATTATCCTAGTACTCTGTTTTAAGTACTCTATTTTTATCCCTAATTATCTCATTTCAAAGAACATTCCTTTGTTGTCTGCATTGTTACTCTATGTTCATACTGCTTATTCTGCATTGTTTGCACTTTCTGAGTCAAATTCCTCATGTGTCCAACACACCTGGCCAATAAAGCTAATTCTGATTCTGATTATTATGATTATTTATACAAACTGGTGAAACATTCTTTTATTCAACTCAACTCAGCTCAACTTTATTTATAAAGCACTTTAACACAGCCGAGGCCAACAAAGTGCTTAACATAAGATACAATTCAAAACATCTAAAAACGTGACAGCTACATTATTAACATTATTTTTATTGTGAAAAACAAAACCTTTTCAGCAAGACTTCTTTCTGGGGGGGAAAGGGTATGTTATAGACTTGCAACTAAAAGGCTAATGTAAATATTTCCGAGAGAAACTGAAATTAATTTTTAGTTGAACAGGCTGTGGAGTACAAAATGACTTTAGTATTTAACTTGCAATTCAAGGCTTTGTATCTAATGGCTTCTCACCTTGGTTTTTCTAAAGGGACAAATCATATTATAATTTCACTCAAGTGGATTCATCTGGTGAGAAATGTCGGTGATTATTCTAAAAAATATGCCGACAAACGTGCTTCATGGTCAAATTCCTTTTAAAAATCTGCTGCTCATTCTTGTGCTTGTAAAATATTGGACAAATTATAACACTGCCCACTAAGTCAGTGTATGTTACTGTACATTGAAGGCAATCAAACACTGTGAGGTTTGGTGCAGTGCATGCTTGGGCAGATGATATCTGTAGTGGATGTGAAGACAGGGATCCTATCTGTTTCCCTCAGTGTTGATTTCTTGTTATCTCCAACTTCCCTCTTTCCTGGCTTTAAACAGCCAGTATGCTTTAAGGAGATGGTTATGCAATTTTGACCTATTGCAGAGAAGGTGCCTGTAGGGAGGTCTGAGTGCCTTATAATGTATAAGCACATTTAGTGCTGATGGTTTGGACCTCTGTAACCCAGGATGCAGAAAATAGTTTCCCATCAGATCTCTTGAGGGATTGGAGATTAGGCTTTTATCGACACTACCTTGCAACAGGATGAGGATTTTCTCCCGGAAACAGACAGAGCTGAGCTGAAGTAAATGTACTGGATGGGTCTCTGTGTTGGACATGACTGCCTGCATGAATAAAATATAGCAGTTGAACATGCTGTTCAACACTCTTTGGGAGCAACAATATCCTTCTAAGACTAATTTTACATCGGCTGTGTGCCCTAGCCAGCCAGCGCTCCTTCTTTCTTCCCCTTTGACAGACACAAACAAACACACACAGACACATTTTCAAGGGTGAGACAATGCTACATTGCCATTACCAGTGAGCACAGAGGCTGGGGGGATGGGATAAAATCCATCAGATTCGATGGCATGGTGATGTAGATAATGTTTTTTCTTCTCAGCTCAGCTTAGAGAAAAGAAGACAAAACACCACCACTTTAACTCTCTCACATGCTCTGTTCTGAATGAAAGGGAGCACAACACACCCAGCTTTATTTCTCACAATGACTGCCCCACCATTATGGGATTTTATGGTAAAACACATGCACTTCATCCGGCTACACTGCTCTGGAAGAGGTGCCGGGCTTATAGTCGACAGGAAAAAAAAAACAACATAATTATCCAGTTTCTCATCTGTTTGCACAAATACGACAAAAAAACCCTGAAAAACTGCTCAATGCTACGATAATTTACCACACAGAAACATTGGAAAACAAGTGCGTTCAGGAAATGTAGATGGGTTTTTAAGGTCTGAAAGCCACAGCTGCTTGGCAAGCAGAAGCTGGCTCCTTTTGTCTTTTATCTTCTTCTGTAATGTGCACAGGTGCTGCTTAATTCAATTGGAGAACGTTGCCATGGTTTTACATTAATATATTTCCATGTTACCATTACGACTGTTGTCATGGAGATGATTGGACCTATTTGAACTGAAAGCAGAGATGGTTTTATAGGGGTATTGCTCTCTCTCTTTCTCTCTAACACTCTCTTTTTGTCTTTCTATCTCTCTCCTTCATTTGGTTTCTCCATGTTAATTCACATGGTATGTAGCCAGATTTAAGGCTTGACTTCACTGTTCACCCCCCTTTTTTTCTGGTTCTATCTCAGTTTTGCTGAAACAGAAGATCTGTTGCAATTGTACCTGGTGACCAATGCATTCAGGAATAATTTTACTCATAACAGGGCGTTCACAGCTCTGTGTGCTTCTCCTGTGAAGCACAAATCATATCCAGTGTTGTGCACAAGGATAATTCAAATATGTGTCACTGGAAAATAATTTTCCCTAATGTTCACATTGACTTTTTTTTTATTACCACTGAACCCGTGTTGGCTCTTTTGAATTCCCAGAGAAAATGGCCATAGATGAAAATGAACAGGCTAATCAGGTACAGAGGTTAGGCTGCTCTGGAAATGGAATTTGATCAAAATCCAAACAACTATGTAAAATGCAGACTTTTTTTTTTTTACCTACCCTACTTTGAACATCTAATTGAGACTCAGTTATTCCAATTAAAGTAATTGCACACTTTCATAAAATCAATACTGCTCCCTGCTACCGTAATTGCTTCTTTCAATCAATTTGATGCATTTTCTAGAACAAAAGGCAAAGCAAGGGTATTCAATTTACTCAAGCATACCAAAGTTGATGGAATGCTTGTATTGGCTATTAAGGCACTGGTTATTTTCTTCTTCTTAAAGATGCCAGTGGAATATCTTCAGAGGCAAGTTCAAAGTCACTTTGTTATCTCTGGATTTTATCTCCAACACCACTGTAACTCATTATATCTGCAAGTGCAAGAGGAGAAACATATTAGTGCCCTGGTATCTTATTGCAGTGAGATGCAAAATGCATCAACAATATGCAGTAACTTTGTTGAAATCGACCTTAGTTTTTGCTAATGAATATGCTTACACACACACAGACACACAGATGCAACACACACTTTGGTTGAAAGCCCACACAAATGTAGAGAGAAATCTAACAAAAGCATCCATGAGAAACTGGGCTATTCTGACAGGTTTGATCTATCAGCAAACCATGATGCAAAGCAAAGTCAAATGTGCCCTACTTTTCTTTGCATTAACCAAGCTCAAAACATTTTCTGAATTTTTACACATACTGTATTTTAGGACACACTTAGAAATGGGTTACAGCCTGTCTCTCTCTCACTCTATCTCAGTCACACACTCTCTACAGATAGATAGATTTAAGGCACCACCATTTTCTCTTTTTCTGCATCTGATTCTTTTTTTTTTTTTTTGGATCATGAAAAATGTCTGATATGAAACGGTGGACTTGCAGTGCAGCACCCGGCTTTCTGCTATTCTTACATAAACACAAAGTGACAAGATGGTTACTCTCTCTGCACACTGACAGTTCATTCCGGACTAGGAAAAATGTCAAAAATGTTTAGTCACGGCTGAGTGGACTTAATTACCCTCCTCTAGGTTCCCTCAGAACTCAGTGCCACTAATGGTCCCGAGCTACAGATAAAATTCCATTTATAAGAATGTTACAGCCCTGAAATCTGATTTGGCCAATGTGAAATATTTACTTTGATGTAATTAAAGTGACAATGCTTATCATCCACAATGATCCCCAAAAAAGAAAATGCCCTGTTGAAAACAATAATTGTTGGCCTTTTATAGCAAGGTGACATGTAAGTTTAGTATTTGTTGTGTCTGGGGAAAATTGAACAAGCGTTATGATAAGTGCTGATTTTGAACTTTGCACATTTGCATACACAGAGAGTTTGGTTGCTAACAAGCTGATTGACAGAAATAAAGAAGAAACCTCACTACTTCACCTGATTATGTTTGGTAAACATAATCTATATGACATAAAAGTGAACAGTTGTTTTTACTTTTTCACTCTGTGAAATTTTCCTATACTGTAAGTATGAGAAACATTATTAGGAAATATTTACAGTTTTCCGTGGCATACGGTATAAAAATCTGATCTGTGATCTGTTGTTTACAACAGTAATGCTTCTTAAACTATGACTAATCCCATATTTTCAAATATCTGTGGGAAAAACACAAAATGTTTATTTTAATTTGATTTCAAAATCTGTCATACTATATATAAATTCAAGTGCTATTTATAAGGTCAAAAAGTACAGGATAAACCATTAACACAAAACAAAGAACAATGTATGTGTTTTAATATAAACTAAATAAAAGCAGCATTCGGTATCATAAGTGTATAAACTATAAAGGGGCCACCTCGTCACCGACACAAACAGTATGATTTCGTTTATTCATGGCAACAGGGAAACTCTGTCAAACTGCATCAAATGTTTACAGTATGTAGGACTTTTAACCCAAACAAGACCCTGAGCAATGTATGGCCAGTTTATCTCAAAACACGCAAATGTCCTCTAGTAAAACAGGGAATGTGGTGGACACGTTTTCATTAAAAAGTCTTTTCTGTTGTTTGAAGCATACACTTGAGATACCGGTTTCCCTCATGGGAGCAAGGCTAATGTCTACTCACTGGGCTAATCAAGACTCTAGTGTGTGAAAACAGCCCCCCAGAGCCCTTATTCATACATAATTTATATTATTTTATTTTTTTTTAAACAGTGAGTACAACAAATGAAGTCACATTCACTTCTGGTGTATTGCCAGAAGTCTTATATGTCAAAACCTGGACAAATAAAACCAAACTACAAGTGGAAAGCACACACTGAACACATCCAAATCAAACTATCAATATAGCTAGGTAAGAACAGTGCTGGGGAAACAGAGCTTTAAAGCTATGGTGAAGTTGTAGAGGTGACATTATGCAGTTAATGACATCACTTATTTTTAATAGTAAATAATTCCACGTAACAAAAACACCAAGTGCATGTGAGGCTAATGGAAATGTGTTTTTGCAGGTATTTGGCCATAAAATTAAAGTATAGGACAAATACAACAAATGAGTTTAAAAACCGATACTTTCAGTCCAACGGTGCCAAGCGTTTATCTATCAAACCATTGTTGTACTTTCGATCAAAGTTGCGGACCAACCGACAAACTGTAATCACCATACTGCTATCTCAGCTAAAAATCATACCGTTTGTATCCTAGATGCAATGAATTGATGTTTCACGGCAAAACACGCAGGAAGCTATTGTTTTCACACTTAGATGTGCTGCTGTATGAGCTGATGTATGCCTCTCCCCATCCTACACATCCAGCAGGGGAGAATTAGTTCATATGCATCACTGCTGCTAACATACTGGTCATAAGAGGCTGAGATCAAGGCTCACCTAACAAGCAGGATTGTGCATTAAAGACACAACCAAATGGCACTAATGTAAATATATACCATTCAAATTTAGCAGAAGAAATGGTTGAGAAAATGAACCATTACTTATTAATAATAAATGGCTAAATGACTAACTGTTAACAGCATGAGCTATTTTCATGCCTTCTCCGTACACTTGATGCTCTGTCTTTGCCGCCAAGTTTTTTTTTGTGTAAAACTATATTATTGCTCTGTTGCCACTGGAGTTGTTGGCTTTGTATCAAGTACTTTTGGATAATTACTGTCTTTTTCCACAAGGGTTTAATGTGTGAAAAATCAACTATAGGATACTGTTACATAAAGAAAAGTGTACAGCCAAAAACAATGAGCAGCTTTGATCACAGATTCACAGATATCGTTCACAGCTATTTTAGAACCTTTATGTGAGTACCAGGCCGGCATTTTTATTTTTGGAAAACATTCAAAAGAGAAGAGTTAATTCTTGTGTGAGGTGTTTATAAGGATTGTGACAAAACAGCAACAAGTTAACTGTCACAGAGAGAAGTGCAACATTTCTAAGAACGAACCTTAAAAGGGTGTAAAACAAGTACCTGTGCACTACTGTACTGCTGTGGCCTTACAACGAAACCTGTTTCTCTTCAGCCCTAGTTTTACAAGTCCACATTTAGCTCAATGAGACTAACATTCAAACCCTCGCCGTGTACTGTCTTCATCCTCACTCTCCCACCCTCCCTGTTTGCCCTCTCTCCTCATCTCCCTCAGCTTGTAACCTGAATTCAGTAGCGCAGCGGACCAATCGATCACAAGGAGTCCTTTTTTTTCATCCCAGCAATTTTCCTCTGAGGAAAGGAGGAATAATGTGAGCTAACAGTGTGGAAAATCAATGCTCCACTGGCATAGAATAACTTGGAGTCTGGCTGGCAGAGAGCGCTGGTCTCCATGAGGCCGGTTTGAGTGATAAAGCCACCCTGCGTCCCATCTCTCATCCTGTGTGATATGCAGCTGCCCCTGCAGAGCCACACTCACTATCAACAGTGGGTTAACAGTTTAATTCCCCAAATCCTGTGGATTTATAAAGTGTGCATTCTTGCTATGAGGCTTCACGTGCATAATGGGTGCAAGTGCAAACGTGTCTGCTGTATTCATGTATCAGTGTTGTATATATACTGTAATGTGCATGTATGCATCGCGGGGCTGTATCATGCACAGTACACAAAAACCTCTAACAAGTAAACTACTCTGAACTGTTGGTAGACCATTCATTACCAACTCATGCTGTGCAGCACTGTGCTTTATTTTAAATGCTACTCTATTTTCCAAAGATGCCAAATATGTCAGGCTGTAATAAAAGGATGCACAAACTATTTGAAACAAGTCAGTACTGTCAGACGGTGTGACATAAGTGAGAATAAAAGGGGAAAAGTGAATGTTGAGGGGGGTTCAACATGATTTAAAGGATTCCGCTTGTATTTAACTGAAAAACAACATTTTTAACCACTTCAGATTTTATTATCAAGAATGTAGAGTGACACCTAGATACCATCACTCTGCAAGTAAGCAATGTGTAAACAAGGTTTGGGCACATACAGCACTGCAAGAAGACAATACTTCAGTGCGAAATAGGTTTCATAATCAACAAGAAACTGGTTGACACACCGTCATCTCTCATAACACCACTGTCACAGGTACACCGCAGTGTGTGCTTGTCTGCATATGTATGTGTGTATTTGTATGTGTGTGTGTCCTTTCAGTGGTATGTCATCCCTTTTTCCACACCACCCACACTGACCCATACAATCTCAAACCTGCTGATTGTTAGCTTTCAGTAAAGGTTTTTCTCTTTTTGTTTTAGATGTGCTCAGTGGCAGAGAAAAAGATTAAACACAACTTCAATCCTAAAGATATGAGCAAATACAAATAAGCAATAGATAGATAGATAGATAGATAGAAGAATAATGAAGAATAACATGATAAAGCTGTACGCTCCTTGGGGCTGGGGAGTGTCAAACACCAGGAATTTTTTTTTTTATTGTTTTTTCAGGTAGTTTTCAATTGTATTGTTGTCTTTGAAGGGCAGAACTTGAATCAGGAGAAGATACTCAGCGTGAATATGGGAAAAACGCAACCTCTCGAACATAGATTGGAAGAAGAAACTATCACCCATCCAATTTTTCAAGCATCACTTCCATAGCAAGACACAAGCAGATCTCAGCAGCAACCTCCAAACACTTTTCTTGTTATTCACATATACACACCGCAATGAGACAAATATTATTTTAAAAGAAACTTTAGATATGTTGTGCATCTGCAAATTTGACTTTATAGGAATAGCAGTGAAATAACATTACCATAAGCTTGGTGCAATGCATGCATAATAGATTGTTGTTTTCACTCTGCATATGGTAGAAGCTGGATTCGCTTCAAAGTGCACCAAATTTGCATGATTCGATGTGAGGGATTCTGGGATTAGAGAGCACCACTTCCTCCCTCCACCCCTCTTTCACTCAGCTATAGAAAGGTATCACATTCCCACAGATGGTAGGGAACACTGTGAAAATATTGCCATTACAATACAAAAGAGGAAGGACAGGAAACTAAGAAAAAGAAATACAGCAAGTTTTTTTTTTCTTTTCTCTAATTTAACTGTTTACTTATGATAGATACTTTTAATTAAATTATTTTATTTTATTTTTTATCAATATGAAAAAAAAAAAATTACAGAGACTATGGTCAAATTTGAAATATTATTTCTTCTTCTGTACTGACATTCAAGATGTTGTGATTGAGAGGGAAACTGACAACTTTTACACGTGCCAAGAGAGACCAGTATCAGCAGATGACACATTCCTGTACAGCTGCTTGTTGCTGACATCTCTCACCCTTGTCTTATATCACTTAAAACTGACAGGAAACAGAGAGAGCAGGGTGGGAGCCTGTTTGACTGTAGACAAGCCCCAGAGGCTGCCACTGAATATTGTCTGGAAAACAAGAACAAATTGATGCACAAAGTACTAACAGCTCTCAGAGCTGTGGTATAAATGGAAAACAAATGGCACAAGAGAAGTGACTGCTTTTCTGCAACACTCATGAATCATTTTTAGTCTTTTGGGTTTTTTTATGTCTGTTGTCTTGTTCCCCATTTCACAGCAGTGTGCACTTTTATGCAAATCACATGCCAGTCAATGATGAGCTGTCCCACTTCTTGCTGGAAATCCTGATTATGATTTAGATCAGGATGTCCATCTGTTAGGTGGACACTGGCGCAAAGCATTGTGCATGAAGCATGAATGAAATGACCTCATGGTTTTCTCCATTTGTTGCTAAGACGCTTTGTCAAAGAGTAGGTTTTGTTTATATCTGTATACTCTTGTTTCAGCCCAGAGATAACCTGGGTTGAAAAAGCACAGGCTTGTATACATTCTCAGAGGTAGTAACTCTTAACAAGTTAAACCCAGCATGGTTTGGTTGGAGAAACCACCATCTTTTAGTGGGTTTTAGTCAAAACATTTGATTAAAAGCCAAGCCGAGTGTTACTTGGGGCCATAATAATAAGATCACTGCCACAGTTCCTGTTTCAGCACCATTTATTTTGGTCAATCTGCCTCTGTTTCCTGCCATTCTCCGCTCACCCACCAGATGCCCTCAGTCTTTTCCACTGTTCCCTGTTTGCCCTGCAGTAACCCCTGATCTCCCCCTCCCACTCACACACCTGTTTCTAGTTATCCTCTCAGTGTTTACCCCTGCCAGTTCCACCTGCTCCCCACCAGATCGCTGTGTTGTCTTTCATGCCATTTGTGCTGAAGACTCTCATTCTTGCCATATGCTACCTGTTTCCTGTTACCTAGTTTGTTCCTGTTACCTGTTCCTCTTCTTGCCTGCCTGTTTTTTTTGTCAAATCAAAGTCACTGAACTACAGTATTTCTGCTTGCCAAGTTGTCCTGCATTTGAGTCCTCTTCCCTGTTGCACTATCTGTGACAGATCACAATTAAACCAAGACTAAGAGAGGAGCCATGCTAGCAGCCATGTGAGACTGCACAGCAGTGTGTTAGGCTAAACGGCAACATTCTAACATGCTAATATGCTGATGTAAAGCAGGTATAATGTCAGCATACAGACATCTGTTAAATACCACAAAACACAAAGTTAAAATGAGGATGATGGAAACTATTTGTTTTGTATGTATCTGACAAATTAATTTAACAAATTAAAAATTTGATCTAGATGGAGAGGATTGGGGGGGAATCACCAAAGTTAGTACAGTTCATCCTGAGGAGAACATGAATGGCTGCATCATATTTCATGGCATTAGATTTTTCATTTTAAACCATAAGTATCAACCTCATAGTGGTGCAAGAGTACAAGTCAGGGGATTATCCAAGTCAGTAGGATTCATTCTATGGAGAACCTGAATATACAAAATATCTTTAAGATTAATTCAAGAGCCATCAAATTTGGCCAAAGTGTTAGCCTGGCTGACCAAAACTGATATTTCCATGCCTAAAGCTGGTGACATGGGTCATCTTGTTTTTTCAAGTCAAGGTCTGGTACAAGTCAGGCTGATCACTTTAGCTTAATTTGCCCAGGTTTTAAAAAAATCATTTAACTTTTCCAGACAGTGTCCGGGTTACTTTGGATAATCCACAAGGGGTGGTTTTCAGCTCAAAAAGTGTCCTGTGCGTATGTGGACTAATTTGTCTCTGGGAAGATATTTAATGAATATGGTCCAGTCCAATATGCCAAAAGTGTTGTGAACAGAAGAGCCATCTGTGCTCCTGTTGGTCAGCGTTAGCCCACCATAGGTGATGAAGAAAACCCCAGACATGCTAGACTTTGTGTCAGGAGGTCCTGAGACGTCAGTCACAACATCAGCTGTCATTTACTATGACACACTATATGAGATAAAATGATCCGTTGTTGTTTCTGACGCACTACGAGCGTTGTGTTGGGCTGTAATCGGGCTTAAATTGTGCAGTCTGAACTAGGCATAAATCAACCTTCTCTATCAAGTCCCTTATTTTCAAAACAAAAGAATCTTTATTAATTGTGATGTACAAGGCATTAAAACAATGTTTTTCTGCTTTCTGGTGGAAATTCTGTTACATTTATTGGTGCTTTGTACTGTTTTGAATAAAAAATTGTTGTTGTTTTTGTTGTTGTTGTTTTGTTTTGTTTTTTTAATGTGTCCCTCTGGTGGATGGTGGGCAATCAGGTCTTCTGATCAATCAAGTGTTCTGATCTAATATGATCAGGTATCTTTGTATTTTGCCACTGTTGTTTGCATCTACAGTAGCCATCATAGAAATTTTGTGGGGGCAGAAATTGTTTAGACTGTTAAAATATTAGAGGTGAGAGTCATGTTGTTAATTTCCAGTGTTTAAGTTTTAATTGTTCTTAGCAAAAGATTTCTTCATTCAGTAATTTGGTGCTGACACGTTTTTTATACTGTTGTTTCTACACTTAAGGAGCGGCTCTAATGGATCTAACCTGCCTGTATAAAATCTACAAATATCAAATTAGGTGGTATGAATCTAATTAAACACTAACATATTGTTCATTTGTGGAGTTAAATTAACCCTGATGATGAGGCTGTCTAAAACCGCTCACACTTTAATTAAGTGTACTCTGATGTCTGCCTTTTCTGAGTCTACACAGCGTGTTGCTCAATTCTCGCTAATTGAATTCCACCATAAATTATTTTACTCAATGAAATGCAAGCAATTAAAGAAAAAGCCTGATCAAATGGTAGCGGACTGTCAGTCAAATATGCTGACACGTAATTGAAAATGTCCTCTTTCC
>NW_018127886.1:5343220-5357527 GCF_001952655.1 Monopterus albus | reverse complement strand
ATATGAATCCGATTAAAAACAGATCAGGTTTCCTGTTACAACAGGGATGTAGGTGATACGTAATCAACTAATTGACACAACAAAGACCTTTTCAAATGTGTGTGCTCAATAAGATCTGCCCCCTCTCATGTTTAATACAAAATTATTCACCATAAATAACTTTTTGCACCTAAACTTTCAGCTGCTCATGAACAGGAAGGTCAAAGGTCGGGTGAAGTAAACATAACACTTTTGTGGTAATATAGCTGGTAATGTAGCTCTTTGTGATTATGATAATAAACAAGCTGGCACCTCAAACCAATTTTTTTGACAGACACACGCACACACTACATGAAGCCTCAGTTCCATTGATCATCTATAGCATTAAATGTTATTACTGTACTTGTCAGGCTTCCTGGATCAAAAGCAATTATTCATAACTCACCTTTCCAAAATCCGGCACCGTTGTTCTATACTACAAAAGCAACAGAGAACACAGAATACAATTTATTGGATTGCCATTTTTCCTGTGCTTTATGACACAATGTCACAATTACCTTAAAGCTTATTTCTGAGGCGGGAAAAAGAGGATTGGGTGACAGAAAAAAAAGGCAGATAATATTCTGTCTTGTACTTAATTTTGACAAACTTACAAGCTCAAGGCATAACTGTTTCCTAGTCCTTTCTGTCATGCTGCAGAGTGAGAAGGGCCCTGTATAGTGTAGCTACAGGTCATTGTTGTCCTACAGATGAACTAAGTGACAATAATTGAGTTAAGAGGGGAAACAAACGATGCCACGAGTGCATGAAGTGGAAAGAGTCAACTGATTTATTTTCCAAAACAATACATGCCAAAGCAAATCAGTTTTATTGGGAGCTGGGGGGTGGGGTTGGGGGAGTCAAACTGCAGCTTTGGTTCACTAAGCTTCAGTGCAGTGTCATGGAGGGTGACTTTGTGCACCAAAGATTAACTGCTCCACAACAAGACAATAAGTCACTTTTATCTGTGATTAGTAGTAGAGCAAAGAGTGAAAAGTCAGGGAGGGGTGGAGGACTTTTAAAGAGTAAAAGCAGCGATGTGACAAGTAAAAGCAGTGCAATTAACCTTTACTTAAGTACAGGAGTATTATTTGCAAAATCTTTTAAATTATTTAAAGTAAACATAATATTATGCAAAGCTACTTTCTGAGATTATTTATATTGTTCTATTGCATTTGTACTGACGCCATAACAGCAGTTTAATTTAGTTGCTGGTTGAGGAGGAGCTAATTTATTTGCTCATTTTTATTACTTTGTATAATGTAGTTTAAAAATGCTGCATATTTTATAACATTCTTTTGTGTGTGTGTGTGTGTGTGTGTGTGTGTGTGTGTGTGTGCACGCCCCTGTTCTTCCTCACACTGTGGTGCCTGGAACCTGTTTACACACTCAAATTGTGGGGACTCGGCTTTCCTCATGGTGGACATCATGTAAATCACTGAATTTTTGAGTGATGATTTGGCTTAAGGATAGGGTAAGTTTAGGATTAGGCAAGCAAGGTTTGTCTCCAGGAAATTAATCTAAGTAAATGTAATGAGGAATGAAACCAAATATGTGTATGTAAAAGCCTTAATCTCCACAGTACTTGTTAGATGCAACTGACAAATCAGTGTAACAAAATAAATGGGTACTGCACAGTATTAGTACATGTACAGTATTACTGCTGTATTTAAAAACTATTCTTAAGTAAATGTTTTTATTTTGTACCAGTAAAATGTAGGTTTGATAAAATATGTAGGTTTGATTAGAAAAGCTTTAATAGAAAAGACAGGTCATGTGATATGTAGCACCACTAAATGAGACACATTTATGACATTGGAAACCAAGTGTGTGTGAAACAACACAGTGTACACTGGCCGTTAAACACGGTATATTATGTAAGTTAGCACGCTGGTTTTGTCATTCAGTCTATGTAACCAGCCAGTCACAGTACTGATGAGTAAAAATATCACATCATTGTATTAACTGCTTATTTGAGCATCTTTATCATTTCTGTGTTATATACAAAATTAAATAGTTTCAAGAAAACTGATGTATTATCTGCCTAAAATTCTCTTTCTTTCTTTAGATAACAGTCTTGTGATGCTTGAAATATTTAACTACAGTTACATTCTGCACACAACTATGATAATATCACATTCAGGTTTTACTCACTGAAACAATATACACTCACCGGCCACTTTATTAGGTACACATGTACAATTCTATGCAATTCAGTGCAACACGTCCTCCTTAACATCTGTGTTTATGACACTCAAAATGTTTCAGTTTCTGGTGAAATTGTCATAAATGTATAAATTCAATTATACATTTATTATTGACGTCATAGTTAAAGGTGGTGTTGTACTGGGCTACATTATATTCAGAGGTGTCTCTATAGTTTTGTCCTCCTCAGCTACATACATGAGAGGGTCAGAATATTAGGAACATCTCTGAAAATAATGTGGTCCAGCAGTATATATAATGTAATACAGCAGCATTAACTCAAATTAGAGCACAACCCATGTAAAATAAGCCTGATGGACACATTGAGTTGTTGACATTCAACTGTAGGGAACTCACACCACTTCAGTGTGGAATAAAGAGAGGAATGGTTAAAGTTCTGTCTGCTCTTGACCTTTATCTGACTGACAGCATCATAGAAAAGAGACTAATTGTAGAGTGGATGGAAGTGGCCACAATTATTTTCCTATAATGGCACACATGCATCCATTTCAGGATTGCAATTTTAGACCAAGTTTACTTAATTAAAGGAAAAGGTTGGTCATTTTCTATATTAACAGCATTTTAAACACTCCCCATACAGAGATTAAAACCAACCATGAATTGTCTCTACTCATTGTTAATGTTTGTCAGTCTGTCAGTCCTGGTTTAGCTTATTCATCTGTGCTGGAGACCTCCATTGCTATTCAAAAATGATTAAAACCACATCAGGGAAACATACTGCAGTACTGGTTTATGTATTTCCTCATTACTAAACACAAGACCCTGATATTTCTTAAAGATGTTGCCCCAAAGGCTCCAAACAGCCAAAGCATATTACAGCGTCTGAAGTAAAAAAGAGTCAACTGCCCATGCACAACATTTCTGGATATTTTTAAAAAACATTATGGTCTTGTGTTACCTAATGAGGAGACTTTACCCAGTACAGTAGTGTGCTTCCATGATGTGTTTTTAATAGTTTTTGAACAACAGTGGAGGTCTATGGCACAGATGAATAAGCTAATCCAGGGCTGACAGCTGACAGACATTAACTATGAGTAGAGGCAAATCATTTTTAGTTTTAATCTCTGTATGGGGAGAGCTGAAAATAGTATAGACTTATCCTTTAATTAAGCCCGAGTTCAGAGTCTTTGTTCCTGTATGTTTACATCTGAGTGTATCTGTCATTTTGCATGCAATAATTTAATCATTTCCATTCAGGATACTTGTTTTATCTCTTTTTATCCATTTATCCATCTATAGGTCTAATCACATTAGCTAGCTTTGTATAGTCTGTCAATGTCTCTCTCTCTCTCTATGAATTATATTTATCCATCTATAGGCCTGACCACCAACAATCTGAGGTTTTGAAGCTTCTCCACAACGAGCGGGCCTAGAAGCCTAAAATACATTGCACACAATCTAAAATTACATTTTTTAAAGCAAAGCTTGAAAGGTCAAAGGCTTCATATCAGTCAACATTTCCCCACCACTGTGAAGAGTGTTTACACTATAAAGTCAGTTTAAACTTGATTTAACACACGCCTGTTGAACATTTAGCGGGACAACTGCAGTCGCAGGCATCCTGAGGTGGTGATGTGGGTCTGTGAAAAGTTTCCCTCTCTCCGGGGGTGTAGTGAAGCTGGGGCTCTTGTTGTATAGAGGCAATGTTTTACATGAAGTAAACATGAGAGTATTGAAAATGTTTTGGTCAAGAAAGTTAATTAGGTTTATTTTAACAAATTTCAGCCAAACAAAATCTTGATAAAACCCCTTTAACAAAGCTTACACCACTTATAGCTAGAGTTTATAAACTGATATCTTTCTTGTGTTTTCAGGGAAGGGCAGTGCATTGTGGGAAAAGGATGATGTACTGATTTACTGTTTACTTGTTACTAGACATTTTCCATTTTTCATCATAATCCAACAGTAGCACAAAGGGATCCCTACTGAAAGAGGTTGGAGCTCAGGAAAACAAATGTGCAGAAGAAAACATACCAATAAATATGTGCTGCAGTCACACACACATTTGTTCTCATTCCTCTTGGGAACCTTACACTCACCTTGGCCATAACTGCTACATGCCCAACTCTCACTTTACCCCTTAATCTAACCTTAAACCAAGTCAAACCCTAAAATTCCATGGTGGGGAACAGCACCTGGGCCCCACAATGTGAGTAATAGTAGGCACACATGTACACACTGCTGTGTTTTCATTCCTTGTGGGGACTTTACATTAACTTACATTCATTTCCTGTAGACTTATCCGAATCTTAACCATAACCACGACTTGCCTAACCCTGACCCTGATACTTAACCTAACCTTAAACCATGTTGCTACCCTAAAATTCAGTGATTTCCTTGTGAGAACCACCCTCTAGTCTCCATAAGGAAGGCCGAATCCTCACAATGTGAGTGTTAACAGGTCCCCATAATGTAAGCAATACAAAGGCATGGACACACACGCAAGCACACATCAGAATTTAAATAAATGTAACTCCAAATTGCATGTCTCTGCACTTTTCAAATACTGCTGGGAAAATGCAGTTTCTGGGTCATAGCAGGAGGAAAAGGAGCCACAGAGAAATGCATTTATTACATTTGACTTTCCATTACATGCATCTATAGAGTATGATCCTTTAAATGGATAGCAACCTTTGATGTCAACTTAGAAATGCATGTGGTTCTTAGTCTAAATTTACTGGATTATTAAAACATTTGATCACATCTCAGAGTTTAGTAATTGTGTATCTTGATGTGTAACATCCAATTAACTCTTTGTATCTCTTTAATAAGAGCTAGAAATGTGCATTAAATTTGAAGCAGTGTTACAGAGCATCATTCCAATATAAGATATCAGGGTGTATACCTCCTCAATGTCATATTACCAAACAATACTCAATTTCAGTGTTGATGCTGGATTTGCTTATTAATGTTTGCTGGCAACATGTACAGGACACATGCTGACAATGTTAATGCCATGCATGAAGGTGTTCATTGCCACTGTATTTTCAGGTCAGTGGCTTTTATCAGATGCAGCCGGGGTGTAGGTGCAGTAAATTATGAATGAAGAACCACTCTGTGGATGATGGGAATGATGCAGATTATTCATCCCTGCTTCCTTCAATGCCACTTCTTAGCAGAGGGATTTCATACCAGAGGGAGGAGGACTGAATTACTCAAAAATGTTAAATAAGTGGATTACAGACTGTGCCAGCGATTGGTGTCCTCATCTGGAATTGTCTGGATCAGGGGTTCCTAAACTTTTAATATCTAAGACATCCACATCAATATGCATTTAGCCACGGGCTCCTATATGATATGCCTTCATCTGAAGTAGCTGTTTTGTATTGTTTTTGCAGTAGGCGCAGATTTTGGGCCATTGTCACTGTATCTGTCATGTAAATAACGTTTATTTTACCTGAATAGTCTCTGAGATCATAATGTTTTGAGAGAGTCCTGGACAATACATGACAGGAAATAAAAAAAAGGCAATAGAAAACATGCAATATCTTATAACTATAGACTATGCAGGATAATGAGAAAATGAGAAAGGGACCAAATTCGATGGTAGATGAGAAGTCAATACTCAGTGGTGTGATAATATCACTTAGAAGCAAGCACTTCCACAAAGTGCAGCACTAATACAATCAAGCTGCATTGGTCATTGTGAAAATATAGTTTAATTTAATCTGTATTTAGTCAAGATACTTTACAAAATCAGGGTGTGATGAGAATCCTGTTCACAATGGGAGCACAGTTTATAGTATATATACTGTATATATTCGGAATTAGAATATATAATACTTTTGTTGGAACACAATCAAGGAAGGTAATATGGACCCAGATCTAAAATACTGACCTAAAGATGATGATGATCCTGATGGTGTGCAGGTGGACGAGCAGCATGGAAATGATAATGACAGATGTGGTTGGAGCACCCTGAACTTAATTCTCTATGCTGACTTCCTCTTTTGCCAGGACTACACGAGTTATTTACAGTAGCAGCAAAATAAATGTTTCTACTTTACAGTACGTGTTAAAACAGGGCTGTGTGTTGCAGTTTGTGGGCGCTGTGCTAAACGTCAGCGTCGTGGCAGGGAAGAGTGATTGCTGCTGATGACTTTATCGAAAAAGATCAGGTTATGGATGATTAATTTAGACACAAAATCAATTCTCACTGTTGGCTTCATCAGTGCCTGGCTGACCCTCTAGACCTTCATTATGTAGTTTAAAATGATGTATGTAAAAGGCTTCCCCACTGTTTTAATGGGTGATTCTTTAAAAGTCCAGCTCAACATCATTATTTTTAGCACTTATAGAATGTTCTTTAAATCTGGGTTGAACCGGTCGTCTTAAACATTTTGCCTTTTTTCACTGTGGCTTTATTTGCCTCACTGATCTGCAGTAAATCATTAAGTAAGGCAGTAACTTGATCTTTAATACTCAGTAACTTCTGCAAAAATATCTTGTCTGTGTCTGTCCCAGTTCCTAACCTCATGATCATAAAAATATATCAGCAAGCAGCCACCTGCGTAAGACCTGGATGAAAAACACTGCTACAGTAGATCTCCAGGTCTGAAAGCTGGAGTCTGATCCTGTACTGTTTTCTCTTTGCTGTCTGATCGAGGTGTAGGAGGAGGAGAGAACAGGAAGAAGAGGAGAAAATGGAAGGAAGGGCACGGAGAGGAGAAATGAGGTTGAGCTCTGATGAGGATGAATAGTGAAGAGAGGAGGAGGAAAGAGAAGGAGGGAGGAGGGTAACAACAGAGAGGGGTAGTTGTGTGTGTGTGTGTGTGTGGGGGGGGACCAAGAAGAGAAAAAGGAGGGGAGAGAAAGGGTGCTGAGAGGGTCTAACTCTGGCATAAAAGTAAATTCAAATGCATTATTCATGGCTCTCTGTGTCAAAATATCATTTACGTGTGCTGTGTTGACTCATGGCTCGTAAAATGAGAAGGACATGAAAAGAAAGAAAGGAGGGAGGAAATAAACAACTCAGGAGGCTTTCTCTATGCTTGGCCTGAAAATTTATAAAAAGGAGACCTGGTATGCTCTCCCTCAACTTATTAGGCATCAATTATTTATTATACTCTCTGTTTACTATTCTTTATCTGTGTAATAAGCAGCCACATTGTCAAAGAAAGTCTAAAATGTGTCTTCACATTTACAGGTTTGAAAAGGACCGAATGGGTTTCTAGTGTATTTCACAACTATATGCTAATGCATACGCAGCCTATCCTAATGAAAAAGACTTGTTTCTATCGTTATTGACCCTAAAATCGAAAAGAAGGAGCCACACATTTGTGAGGGTGACAATTTTCAAATCAACCCTAATTCTCCTGTCAATGAATAAGTCTTCAATTTCCTGTTTCAAATCTGGGCCAAGATAACCAGCTGTTTGAAAGATTTTTTATTTAAATTTTTTGGGGGGGATGTTGTATATAATGAGTTCTGTCACTACTATCATCAACCCTCCAGCTTCTCGGTGTTGCCGTCTTCATACAGTAAGTACACTGACACCACAGCAGCCCCTACAGGCGGGTGGCAGTAATAGCAACTGCCACAGGCTTAATCTTAGTCTGGTTTAATTAAAGGAATAGTGGTTTCCAAACTGAAGGCTGAGAGCCACTTAGCAGGTAGCAAGATAAATGGTAGCGGTCATAGGTAGATGAACAGGATAAGAAACCAGACAAAATCTTTATAATGCACAAAAGCAGATTAATTTCTTCTAATGTTCTTTTTAATCTTTGCTTTTTATATATTTTTACCTCTTCAGGCCTCTAAAAATATTCAGATAAAACATGAAAACAGACACAAATTAATTTGTGGTTGTCCTAGTTTGAAGCAACAGACATATGCAGCCACGACCAGGAATCACATGTCATCATTGCTTTTAGTGCGTTACAAAGTAAAGGTTTTGGAGTCTTGAAGCCACAATAACATTTAAACAATTTGTAGAGACAGCATACTACAGCTTTACATTTAAGTCCAAGGTGTCCATATGAAATTTGATCAGAGCAAAATTTGGGCTGCATATGTCTAAACCTTTTTTTTTTTTAAGAAAAAGCTGATTAACATGAACATATACAAACGTGCAAATGACACACTACAGCATGTACTTGTGTTTTGTTTGAGGTAGGCCTAATGAAACATGTTATGTTTACTTGTTGTACTTTCATCAGTCTTCCACACCCCCATATTTGTACACGTATATACAGTAGACACAAACGCATATGCATTGTATGTGTGTGTATCCAGTGAGGGTGGGGGTACATATGACCTGCTCCACTTTTATTTTGATTTATAAGGCTGGTGGAGAGTATCATCACAGAATCGCTTCATCTTCTCTCCTTTATTACACCACATTTGTTTTCATTTTACTCCCAAGGCCTGGCTGAATACATTACAGATTTCCCTTGGGGCCCTGGGGGCAGCTCCTCTGCCATGGGAGACAATGGGATGATGGGGAGGGATTTCTGAGCATGCTTCATCATTAGAGACATTAGCATTATTTTGACTTCAAACCATTATCACAGAATTATCATTATTCAGAGTAATAGCGGGATAAGTAGACACATTTGTAGTCAAGCGTATTAGTCGTAATAACAAAAGTAAAAATTGCTCAATCCAATAATAAAAAAAGAGCTACACACACACACACAGTTTCAAATGGTAAAATAACAAAAACACATCTCTCTTTCACCTACACTGAAACTTTTCTTCTAAATAAACTAAAAAAAAGTTTTTTCTTCTCATAGCAAATGTAAGTTCTACTTCAGGTTACATTTTTAGTGGGCACGATAACCTGCCCTCTCAGATGCCTAAAACACAAAACCTGATTCAGTCCTGGAAAGACAACTACTGTAAGAGTAGAACATTACTGATAAAGTGGCGATTTGGTTTAGCATACTAAATCATACTGTCAATGGCAGCTTAATGCACAGTGTAATACATGATTGACTATGGGAGTTCAAGAAGGAGGGGTCTTGAGGTCAAGGGGTGGCATTCAGACTTGTTTTGGGTCAGTCTGGAAACAATATAAGCAGGAGGTAGGGAATTATACCCATTTATCATGTTTGTCATATGACTTTGGCCGGAAAGATTTATGTTAGAGCAGCACAAGAATCCTATACAACCTATAATGAGTTCCCCAAACAATAAAAGGTGACGGATGCTTTACATTTATTTGATAGATGTAGGCTATCTCTAAATATATGGGTAGCCATTTTCTCATACCTTGAAAAAAAATTAGCTTTAATATTTGCTGTTAGATCGTCAAGTGTCACACAGGAAGTAGATAATGAAGTTTAGAGTTAGTCGTGCTGATTATTAATACTTGATGGCATCTTGATCTTACTTTAAGTCAGCCATATTTTCCCTTTCTATTGTGCAAGCATATCAATTTTCTATTGTTCATCTCCATGTTCCATCTATGAGCCTGTCTTTGAAGACAACAGAAAATGCACAGAGGTCATAAAAATAGCTATATTACCTTACTTCCAACTTTTCCCCAAAACTCTAGTCCTCTCCATATCTGCTCCAACATTCTTTATTTCACCTCCTTCACGCATTCAGTATTCACAGCCAGCATTGAAACTGAGAGCATCTACATCATATCAAGGACATGCAATAACACCCACTAGGCAAGCATTGTTGCATGATTACATAGAGGAAAGGTTTCCAGCAATACTATTCTATGATTGAATTCCCAAGGACAAGAGAGAAAAAGACAGTGGGGAAATGTAGAGAGTGGTGGGGGCAGAAATACGGTGTTTCAAAGCACTGGTGTGGTGATAATGCATCATAAAAATATAAAATTATGAAAATACTAAGACTTGGTTTATGTGCATGTTCTGACCAGATATATGGAAACACATGCAACACACATCTTTGCAAAAGTCAGATGTGCCAGTGTGTGTGAAAGTAAAAGAGAAAAGCAACAGACCTTAGATCTTAAACAGCCCACAGCTGAGATGGCATTAGTTACTGAGCTTGCTACAGTATAAGCAATGCAGCTGGACATGTAAATTACATGGTCTTTCTACTCCTGGGGGCAAAATTACTCCCCACTGCACCTTGTATAATAACCCCCTCAATTCTCTCTGTTTGATAGTTTGGGGGATACCTGTCAATCAAATCAAAACCAGACAGAATACATTTACATAGTTACACAACGCTGCAATATCTGAGAGACACTGCAAAGACATATTTCCCCCAAAAAAATCAGATTTTGACCAGAAGTGTATATTTTATCAGATTTGATCAGTTTGATGCAACTATATACACAATTACACAAAACTAATTTATATAGTTGAGAACATTCAATTCTAAAACTTCTTTGACTTGAGAAATAATGTACTAATTGGTAAATTAGTGGGAAAAAAGGGCCCGGCTACTGATATCTTCTAGGGGATACAGCCACCCAGAGGTTGTAAGTGGTACTGCAGCTCAAATAAAGGCAATCTGAGCCCCCCCACCGGACCCCCCCCCCCCCCTGCTATTCTTTATTAAGTGTCAGCTCACACTGTTGCCATCTGAATGACAAGGGACACTATGGTAGGATACCTAGGGGGACCCACTGCTGACACAGAGACATATAAAAAAAGCTGGAGTTGGCCAAAACTTACCCGAGGAAGCCACAATCCTTCTGGGAGAATGTCCTGTGGACAGATGAGACTAAAATAGTCGTCATTCTACTGTTTTTCAGGGAACGAAACAAGGCTTTCAAATGCCAACAAGAAATATAAACATGAGAATACCAAAGAATTTGATTGCAACAATTTTCTAGGAGAAATGGTGTGTTATCTGACAGAAATGAGGGGCGCCAATATTTTGGGCCATGACTGACAAACACCTGCCTTCTATAGGCAGCCGGAAAATACAGTGCTGTTCTTCTGACTAAAGCGATACTGCTGACACCCTGGAGAATGAACCTTCCACCGCCGCAGAACACTGGGGACGTGCATGTCAAGTCACGGCTTGCACACATAACAACGTTAGCAATTTAATCTTTGACAAGCCCCATTCCTCTAGCAATGAAAAATGTATTATTTAATCTGCTTGTTATTTATTTTGGCCAAATTCTTCATTCATAAAATGAAATTTCTGGAAAAAAAAAAACACACACACACCATCTTTTAGGACTTTAAAACAATCTGATCTAAACAATTACTTCCCAACACTGTCACACCTAACAAAAACCAAACCACTAACCTCTTCCAATTTTTACATTTTATCTCAGTACAATTTTACCTCTGTTTGTTTTTTGTTTCACTTTTCCTGCCCTTTTTCGTTCTGCTTTGTTTACTTAAGCTTATTATGATGAATGATGCCTATGTTAGTTTATTTGATGCAACTGTTTGTATTGAACTGCATTTCTATTATTAAAAACAACCAAATCCGAGCGCGCGCGTCAGCGTGTCCGTGATTTTCTAATACTTCCCGCGCTTTAAAACCCTTGCGCCTTGGTCACACTGTATCATTTAAGTCTCCCAGAACCTTTTCTATGGCACTATCATTATTATTTCAACTGTTCCGTTTCATTCCAAGTAAAACTAAATGTACACAGCTCGTCCTTAGTTCTATTTGGGAATGGAACTCTACAGGCACCGAGACCCAGCGTGTCCTGACTGGGCTGCTCGGCCCCACTGCTGGATGTTTGTCCAAACAGGAGCAACATTCTTGTGTGTTAACATGGAGAAACACACGGCTGCAGTTTGTGCACTCATTTTTTCACTCGGTGCTTATGTGCACCTTAACACGGTTTTTACTGGGGCAGCTGAGCACAGTTTGACCGGTATGTTTGCTTTGATTCGTATGGTAATAATGTATAATCCACTAATTCACTGTTTCCTTCTGAAACGTGCATGGTTGTTGTTTAACAGACAAAGTTTGTCGGCTACCAGACACCTTGAGTAATGTTATCCCAGTCACCACGGCTGACCTGTTTCCTTTTCTGCTTCGCTGCCTCTTTCTCTCAGTGATTCTTCCAAAACCAGGACACTGCCCACGTCGCCTTAATACTGTCCCATCACATAAAGGGTGTGTGTGTGATGAAGACTGTCCTGCAGACCACAAATGCTGTGTCTTTGACTGTGGAGCTGTCTGTGTCCCTCCGGCTTTCAGTACGAGACACGATGTTTAACCTTTTCTCAAGTGGGCAGCTGTTAAATCTAAATCTGTCTTAGTGACTGAACTGGCATGGAAATCAAGTATGGGCTTGATTCGGTTCCACAAGGCAGCACAGCCCATTCCAATTAAAAGACACTTTTCCAGAGTTTCTGTCGTAGCCCTCTTTCTATATTGATTTCTCTTCTCTTTCAGCGAAGCCAGGAGTGTGTCCTCGCAGGCGCTGGGGTTCAGGGATGTGCGCTGAGTTTTGCTCTAATGACAGTGACTGCCCCGGCAGTGAGAAATGCTGCTACAATGGATGTGGGCACGAGTGCATTGCGCCATACACAGGTCAGATATGGACAAAGTAGTAAAATCCCAGAAAACATTCCTCATGTAGCGTTTTTGTGAACACGCTGAGAGTTTCTCCTGAATACCTGCATTCTTTAAATGGCTGTGCTTTTCTCTTTGGTGTGCCAGTGAAGCCGGGGCGCTGCGCTCTGCCCCAAGGCGCGCCCATGTGTGCCGAGTACTGCTACCATGACGGTCAGTGCCCAGGGGAGCAGAAGTGCTGCAGGACAACCTGCGGCCACGCCTGCAGCGAGCCCTGCTGATTGGTTGGGTCACTCAGCTACTGTACATGTATACCAACACAGAAAATGTATAATGTTCATGTTTTCTGTGTTTCCCTAATAGCACACATCAGTGCAATACTGTATATGAGCACTGGCTTCTATAGGAGAAAGTGCTTAACAACAATAAATGATCAGTTTATTTTGTAGCAAATACTTTTAGCTTAGTTTCACTAATGTAACCTTTAGTAAACAACAATTAGCCTTTTTTTAGAAAATAATAATTGGACCCTTATTAGACAATTCTTTTTCATGTTAAGTTGCATAATTTTGTTAGTCAGTCCACTGAAACCATAATATGTTGGGAAAAATTATACCTACCTTTGAATATTCCACCAATCTGAGTCATCATGTCTGGACTGACTTTCTTAACTTCCTGTAAGGAGGCCAACACTGAAAAGGCAAACTGTTGAAAGACACAGCAACATCTGGTGTGTGTGTGTGCGTGTGTTTTTCAATACAGTACAAACCCCAAATGTGTGGCAGAGATGGCTCAATCAGGCTGAGTTAAGTTCAGGTACACAAATCAGTAAGACTTTGTGAATACTCTTTGGAAAAGCAAGAACTACAGAATAATCTGCCATCCTGTTGTTACGACAGGATTGTCCACTAACATTTGCCTTCAGTCTTTTACATCTTGTAAGCCAATCTGACAAAGCGCTCATATAAAGAAAACAGTGGCTGCTTTGGAGAGCATCTCTGAAAATAGATTAGTTGGCAGGGTGCCACATATAGTTTTAACAAGACCAGCAGTATCTTTGTATTTTAACTTGATTTGTTTACAACTTAATAAATCTTAAGTGTTAAAAATGGATGAAGAATGTATCTGTTCCTTGTGCAGTTTAAAGGTGTGAAGCTTTTTATTTTTTTTGTAGTTCAACAAATAAACATGCTTCCAGAACCTCAATGTGTTGTGTATTTATCACCTCACTGGTTACATGCCTCAAGTTTCACAGGTCTCTTTTATAAGCTTTTTAGATGAGAGCTTGGCTGCAAAAGCCATTATTAAACATGCCAAGAATGGAAAGTGTTTACTGGCAAAATAAATAAATCAATAAATACTGAAAGTGGTGACTAGAAACTTCAGGAGCTTGCATACTTAAATAATACTGCTCAAATAGCTTTTTAAAATATAAACAGCCAAACCTAATTTCATAATTGACAAAGGTGTGAGCAAAGCCCTGTCTAGGGAATCACAAACAAGTGAAGGCGATGTCTCTGAGCCGCTTATTGATGAGGGTATGCGTCCGTGAATAACAGCCTGAAGGCTGAGGCAGCAGAGCTACGCATGCTCTCCGTCTTCTCCAGCTGTGTATACCTACAGTACTTGCTATAGTGCACGGGG
>NW_018127886.1:5325589-5343198 GCF_001952655.1 Monopterus albus | reverse complement strand
TGGAGACAAATTTGTTTACACAAAAATGTGGGCGACAAGAAGCAAAATTGCTCTAGGTCTGGTGCAGTTTAGAATGGTATACCTTCTTACGCTGCAAGTAAATTGAATAAAAATGATAAAAAGATGTTTATTGAAAAGGCAATACAGAACATTTAAAGTTAAACATTCACATCCTGCACACTTTTCACAGTGAAACAGAATCCTTGTAGGGAGACAAGCATAACAGAGGCCAGAGCTGTTCTTAGTTAAAAGTTTTAAAACAATTTCATGGAAGTATTCCAGGCTATGGTAAGCTATTTTCCATAATGACATACTTCTACTCACTAAAACACAGTGAAACTGTGTTGAACTGATGACTGAAGGTGTTACAAACCTAAGGCAATTTGTTTTCAAGGCCTGCAGTCCATCGCATCTATCGTTCAAGCATGCATCCAAAGATGAGTGCAAAATAAATGGTAAGAGGGCTGTTCCTCTTTAAAGAGCAAGTACTTCCAGATGAGTAATGTTTGCTCAAGGACATGTCTGACTTAGAGAAAAAAGGTTTATTTTGGTGGCTTTTCAGTGTTTTTGCAGGCGTGTGTTCTCTTCTCACATACCATAAGAACAACACGATGCCTGCCAGATAATAACTGTACAAAGTATCAAGAACTAGTAAATATAAGGGAAACAATCCGAATGTTCCATAGTTCAACCTTAATGCTGTATGTATGCTCGGCTGTGGTATTTCAGATTAATTTGATGCCTTGTCTTAAAAGTTTGATAAAACGTCACATTCTGACCGAGTGATTTCAGCTTTAAGGGTCATTTGATTTTACCTTCCCTAGTGAGGAGATGACAGGTCAGGAGCACAGTTTGAGACCGACAGCGACTGTACTTTTCCTGTCTGTGCTCAGGGGCTTCTTAGTGCAGCGTAAGGCCAAATCAGTCTCACATTTATAGAAACATAATTTTACCTCAGTTTCCTCAGAGTAAGAAAATACCTCACTGACAGTGTGGCTGTATTATGATGTAGTGGAGTCATGGTTTTCAACATCCACATAACCAATCAAACTAAAGCATTCTGATGTGGTTCCCACTGCAGTACAAACAATAAAAAAGCTCCAAGTAGACAAATGTCCACATCTGTTTGTCCTTAACCAACAGGAAATGATCCTGAAACCATTAATGTGCAAAAGACTTATTATTCATTTCCCTCCATATGAAAACAAAACCTTCAAGCTGAATGTTTCAGAAACATTCATACCAGCGCTCCTCTCCGTTCCTCCCTGAATATCACATTTACCAGTGGTTTGACTAAAAGGAAAATTCCTTTCTAAAAGCACAGCTGGTCAGCATTCATGCCAGCCTCAGAGTGGTGGCACACCCCTCACCTTGCGGATAACGTTGGCTATCCGCTTGGCCAATCCTGGGCTGGGCTCCTCTATCTGAAAGCTGCGGGTCAATAGGTTGTAGAGGGAGCCGTAGCCCACAGCCACCACAGTGCAGGTCAGGCAGATGACATTATAAGGCATGCTGAAGTCTGGAGTTGGCAGGTTGACCAGCAGAGGCTCTGTGTAGATACGCACAAAGTAGCTGGACTCCTCTTTACAGGGAAAACTGAAGGGAGAAGGGAAATTTGATCATTTGACTTTCCAGACAAACAGATCTGTCAAACAAGAACTCAAACACATAAATAAACAGAAATGGAAAATGTTTGTGCTTACAAGCTGCTGAAAAGTGGGCGTTCCAGAGTGCTGTTGGTATCCATGGCGGCAATGCTTGGTACAAGAGAGCTGATTACTGATGACCTAAATGTTGACACAGATCTTAGTTATTTTGAAAGTCAGAAAGAAATCACAGTGAATGTAAAAAAAAAAAAAAGTCCCCAGACATAATAATCTGTTCTCACGCCCCTCAAAATCATACAACACCTACAAGTTCATGGCCTCACAATGATGTGAGTGGGTATCTTCTTTCAGAAATTCATGGAATTAAGCCACCCTATGTGCATACCCGACATAGAAACCGTGGTTGGGATCAGGGGTGTATTCAGTCCATTTAAGCAGAGCCCTCTCAAACTGAACTGTAACCTCAGTGACGGAGTTGGGAGGAAGCTGGATGAGCATCTCCAGCAGGTGGGGCCTCACACGGTCCTTAGACGGCTGGTAGTGGATGTAGCCTGGCAGAGGGAGAGAAACATGAGTAACCACTGAACTGATTTTAGTATTTATCCACAAGCCTTTGAAAATTTACTATGTACATATAGATACCCCCCAGCCATAATTCTGAATAAATATGACTGATGATAATGTCTGAATACAAACAGGTTACCAAGATAAATAGGTAGAATGAAAAAACATCTTTCATTACAAGTTACTTAACACAAAATGACTCAGGTTTGCCTCCTTGTGGTGAAAAGAATCATCTACACTGGGGAGGCTCTGTGTAACTCATGTAGCAGGTACAATCATTTTACCTTAATTAATAAGGAAACAAAATATTTGTGGTGTTAGTAGAGTTACAATAATAAATCTCAACAGTTAATTTAACAGGTACCCTGAGCACTTCCAAAATAGCTCAACTTTCCACAAAAAGATGATGAATACAAACACTGGGAATCAGCCTCTTTGTTTTTAAAGCTGCACCAGTTGCATGATTGAAATGTACATGAAGTTAATAATGGGCAGAAACAGCCATGCTTCTGTTGTCTATGGTTATGGCAACGCAAATGAAACTGGTGTGAGTGGGAGATATTTGAAGATACAGTACTTCTCCTGATGACAGCTTTAACACAAACTGGGGGGCAGTGAGAGCTGTTTTGTACATAGAATTCTGTTGTGCATGTACTTTTACCAATCACAGAAAAACTGTTCCAGCATTTGGCAAACTCATAGAGTAGCTGTTCATTTCAGACTCTCACTACAAACTGGTGTGCACAACATGCATCATTCTCTGCTTTTTGAAGGGACTCACTGGGCTTGTTGTGCTTTCCCTTGCTGGTGACGGTGAGTGTGTGGATATAGAGGCGAAGATACCAGGGCACAGAGTCTAGCAGCAGTACAGGGAAAGACCTGTAAGGATGGTTGTTGTACATGAGTGTATGAATCTCTCCTGTCTGCAGCCCGTAACCGGCCACGTATCGCTCAGCGTGGAGCAGGGGCCGCAGCATGTCACCTGCAGGAGAGAGGGGAGCATGAGACAGGGTGCTTTAAAGATATAGTCAGCGATCCTACATCATTAAAACATTTTGTCATATTTAGCTAAACTGTCCTCACATTTCTCTGCCTGGCCTTTCAGTTTGTGTTCTCCACAAACCCCAGGTGGTGGTGTGTTGTGCTCCATCTCTAATAGATGAAAAAAGGATTGGCGTCGGGCTGGCTAATTTGTATGTGCGTTTAGCGGGGGCTGTAAAGTCTAGAGTTCAGAAAGGAAGAGATGGCTGAACAATTACCAGCTCCACCGCTTCTACATGACTGAACAACTGAGGAGGAGAAAAACAGAAGAACAAACTTCAAAAAAGAAGGGCTAAAATCAGGCTAAGTCAGAGACCCGTGTCAACATAGGTGCCGCTTTCCAAAGACTGAGAGAGCTCCTGAATTTAAAAGGAATGAGGACAGACACAGAGGTTGCTCTTTTTCTGCTGGACAGGTGGGTAAATTGATACTAGGTGGCACTGAAAACTGTTAGGGTCATTATGATGTTGCCTAATTAGGAAGGTCGATCTTTGTGATAACGTTACATTAGCAAATTAGGCATTATCCCTGTTGCATTAGGTTGCTAAATCAGCTTTTCCTGGGACATTCAGCTAAACTGCTAGCTTGCAAATGTATGTGGATGTCCTGATTTTAGTTATAGCAGCTGGAGATTGTTGTGAATAAATAACAGTGGAGTCTGTAGCTGGTCAGCCACATTTTGTGCAACAGCTCTTCCCCCAGTCATCATCATCGTTGCCATGGTGACACGCATTCGTGAATTCTGAGGGGTGTGGTTATGAAACCATAACTGATTCAGCTTGTGGATTTGTGTACATGGTGATCACCGTGTAAACATTCTTTTGTTAGAATCGCTGACAAATGTTAGAAGACAAGATTTTTTTTTTAATCATATAACACTGTTGGCCAATATATTTCATTTTATTTTCTATTATTTAGTTTGAATGATTTTTTATCTGCATCACTACAGTCTTGTAATATTTTAATCCTGGTTCAACTCTGTAAAGCACTTTTTAACTTTGTTTTGAAAAGTGCTGTATAATTAAGTTTATTACTACATTTGTTAGCAGAGTTAAAGAATACAATGTAGAACTGTGCTTTGCATCCATAACGGGAATCCAGTCCGTTTCTCTTGACTTTGTTAAAAACCTTCTGTTAATAAACAAGTTTCACCCTAATGTCTGAGACATTAACAGGTGATTATGTAATCTGTCTTTTATTGACCTTAGGGAACAAACAGGAACAACATCAAAAGGTCTCTGAAACAAAACACAGTGATCTAGAACACAGAGTTTCCTTTTGTTTTTGTTTTTTCCTCTGGAAAAATGTTTCATTGTAATCTGAAAGTGAATTCAGATGCTGCTTGTTGAGGACTTTCTGAATCAAAACCATGCAGACTGCATAGCAGCAGACCTGCATGTTAACTGTCTAAGTCCAAGATGAGAATAAAATAACAAGTAAAACCTGGAGAGTTACAACAAACGTGTGCCATTGGCACATTTTTTAAACTTATTTATAGTCCATCCAGTTGCACCATAGAAACCAGACTATATCCAGTGTGTTACACAAAGCTCTGTGTCATGCTCTGATGTGTTCGCTCACCCTCATTGGATTTCCAGCGGATCAGCAGGTTGAGGGAGCGCACGGTGCCAAAGGTGATTTGTTGGGTCAGATCGTAGACAGAGAAGGTCCGTCTGTCCCCCAGCACCAGTGCCTGGCTCAGTAGAGGTGTGGCTGGGCTCAGCTCAAACTGCTCCCACTGCAAAATGACATCATATTTATCTCAGTCAAAACTGTTGCAGAGCTCTGTTCATACTGTCACTTAGAGAAGATGTATTCACTTTATCATCAGCTATAGCTAGTAATCCCCCTTTGTGTTCTGTGAAATTTTGAGTGGATGTAATGCATATCAAGAAGAAATCAAACCTGAGGGTTGTCTGTGATGTCGATATAGATCTTACTGGAGGAAGCCAGCGGACAAGCTTCTGTCAGAGTCCGAGAGAACATCTTGAACAGAGACCACTCTGAAGGAACAAACAGGTTGATTTAACTATGACCAGGAAGAGATCACTGTGCTTTTCTTTCCTACTACTGAACTGTACAAATGCAGGAAGAATGTGCTTTTTGCTCACCTCGTTTGCCCTGTCCAGAGGTGTGCAGGTCAAAGACCACATTCAGTGTCTGTCTCAGCTCCCAGGATGTGGTTTTGCACAGCAAGTCCTGACACACGGGTCTGATGTGCACTGCCTCGGAATGAAAACTGCTGTGGAAGAGTTTCTCTGACTTCAACAGGACAGCGAGACCAGCCTGTAAGTGCAACATGACCACATAAAGAGGCAGAAGAAGAAACTTAGCTGCTTAGAAGAAAGTTAGCTTCAGTCAGCAACATTTGAACAATGAATTTCTGTCATAGGCTGTGAGACACAACATTATGGATGTCAGTAAGTGTTTCATATAAAAGAGCGCACAAAGCATTTGGGTTCTTTCTATTTTTAGAAAAACATCAATGAAGAGAAACACACCTTAGAGCCACATGGCAAGAGTTTCTTCCAGGGTGTCAAATTCTCAGTGCAAACAATCTCTCGTGGGAGCGTGGCATAACGAAGAAAGCGGTGGTCTGTCACTTCAGGTTCAACACAAAAAACAAAAGTCAGTTTATATGTAATGCAGTGCATGTGTGCTGCAAGAGGTCAAGGTGTCTAATCACACCATTAGCACAGACTACAAAATGCAAAGGAAGATTGAACAAGCATTACTGTACCATTGCTTATACCCAGTGGTTTGAAAGAAGCACTGGGCTGAACAGTGTTGGTGGAATCAATGAAGTTCAGCGAAGCACAGAAGATCCCTGACAAAACATTTGTCAGCTCCTTCCACATGCCATCCACACTAAAAGGGACAGAACAATGGTATGAAAGAGTTAACACAACTGACAAAGCACACACTAGAGAGTTATGTACACATATGTATAGCAAACATGTATAGCAAAATATAACTCAATAGTAAAATAACAGTGCTCTGTGCCAAACCTAACAATCACTTCCATGCAACACAAACTGTGTCTGTTTCCATAGCCAATTATTATTTGCACAATAAAAATAACTCGGCATATGTGCAAACTGATAAGAGTTTGACTTTCCAGGCACAGATGTAACACTGTGCTGCGTTTTTCTGCCTGGGTTCAAGAAATTCATCATAGGATTCGTGTTCTTTACTTTTTTGTTGTGCCCAGTTACCCTCAGTATACCACATCTGTTTCTGACAGAATTAGTTACTGTTTACATTTCCCATGACTTTAAAAAACCCAGCAGTTTGTTTTTGCTTGAGGTGTAAACATCAGTTAGCCAACTAGTTCATGAGAACTGCACACATCAATTATCACACCAAAGTCTCCTACTTAAGACAAAACCTTTTTATGGCCTCTTTTGTTTTCTATTGAACACTAATATACCTGCTGCTTTGACTGATTTCATCCTGCAAAACTGCTTAGAACTGGTGCAAAATAGTGGAGCTAGGAAGGCTTTGAGCAACAGAGGGCTATACTCACTCTGTCACAGAGTCCTGGAACCAGACCCAGAGTTCAGCACCTGGAGGGGACGGCAGAAAGGGTTGACCCCATTGCATGGTCCTCCAGTATCCCTGTGTAAAGGAGATGTGCAGCTCTTGCACTGAGAACTTGGAGATGACCTGGCCCAGAGACTTGGGGAACAGCCGGTAGTGGGACACTGAAAAATATAACACATTTATGGATTAGGGTGGGCAAAAAAAAAAATCATTGTCTAATGATATGTATGCAAATTAATAACAAAAATAGCAAGAGTTTTTGGAATTTTGTAGTGGTAGTGGTTATGGTAAATAAAAAGCAAAGCAAAGGCTGAGTGAATGAACAATACTTTATCTCGTGATTTCCTCAAAATGGTAAGTCTAACTTATGAAGGAAAAGATATTCCCTGGGGTAAAATAACAGGGTGCCTGCAAAATTTGGGATTGTTAAGACCTGTTAATTTCAGTAAGGTGAGAAAAGGAGGATAGATTCAGAGCTTAAGAACGAAACTAAGAAAAAAAAAACATTCTGAAAACCTGATATTGAATGAAAAACACATGCATTTATATACATACAGACAAACATCCAGATACACTTACATCATCAACATCATCTAAATGGAGAGCACAGATTTTTAAATGCATTTTATTACCATACGGAAAATAAACACGTCTAGGATGCTAAATTTGAGTTAGAACTCTCATTAGCCCCTTTCTACTAAGGAACCATTTATAAAGAGTTTATGGGATATAGTGAATTGTTTTATGCATGGTTTACACCATTTTCAGATGTGGTCAAGTGGTACTTTGCTGAGGCTTCTGTAATGTATTAAGAAGCTAAAAAGACAAACAATGCGTTGTGCAGGAGAAAGATCTTCTACAATCTGGCAACCCAAGAGTTCCACTGAGTGGATCACAAATGAACTTTAAAGCATTAGCAAATTATAACAATATTTTAACCATTTATGAAGCCATTAATTACAGCTTACAATGCCTAAAAGTGTCTTAAACATAAAGCTGGCAATGTCTCCTATTTCTGACTCAAATTTAGCAGCTCGTATCAGTGTCACTGCTAACAGTTAGCTTACCTTTGTTTCCTTTCATAAAATCTGTTTCCCACAGTGTGCGGAATTGGAAGCTAGCATAAATATCTCCTGAGTGAAGCGGTCTGATTACTAATTCCTCCTGGAAATCGTCTTTCAGCTGTGGTACCGTTAAGGGGACTATGGTTTCAGGTGCAGAGGTGTCCTTTTCGTCGATATCAGAATCACCCGGAGTCGCCTCTTCAACATCTATAGCTTCCCACCGCCTCTCCTCTACCACGGGCTGCTCGGTCGTCTGTTCTCCTGTTTCGGTGGCTGTTTGTGTGTTGTCGACCTCACCGACATGGTGAGCACCGGTTAGTGTCGTTTCTTCACTGTCTATGGCAGTAGACACTGAACAAATACACAGAATAAGTAACACAGCCGAGTAGCTGCACCTGTAAGCTGCCATTTTTCTCCTCCGGTAGTAGTTCACTTCCGCGTTGACGCGTCATACGTTAAACCAGCCAATGGACTGCTGCCATTATGGAGTCCTGTAGCTCTGAAGCTCTAGAAGCCAGCTTTGTTTTAAGTGAAATGATATTCTTAGGTTTTCAAATATTTTATTAATAAACACTATCCAGTAAAACTACATAGTTTTTACTTACTCTCGCTCTACTTAATCTTGCATCATATGGCGTTACAAGGCTTGCTTAATAAAACTTGAGTACACTTTAAATAAATGCTACACTAGAGGTTGTGTATAATTATTTATGTTGCCAAAGACCATAAATTAGCCTACATAAATATTAAATAGGCTATAAACTCTTTCTTTAAGATGTTATTTGGTCTGCTGAATTTTTGGTCGTCTTGCTGGACAGGCACAGGCATCATCGGGGCATATCACCCCTCCCACATCCACACACATCATCGCGCACACAACCTAGACACGGTTACGCACATACACACGGTCACACACATGCATGCACACACACACACACACACACACAAACACACACTGAATTTCTGCTCAGCCATGGCTCCTTGGTAGATGCTCAAAGCGGCTGTTGTCAGAGCGAATTAAATCTGCACTAGCTCGCTGCTTTCCTCTTGACCTTGCCTGCCTCTTGTTGGGGTTTCAATATTTTATTCAGGATTCTTGTGCTGTCTCCCCATGGCTACATCTGATGGACTAGACGGCTGTCTGCAACGAGGCAGATCTCAAAGTGACCCGAACATACTCACCGAACCGGGCATCGATTTGGCTCACGGCACAGGTAAGACAGGCGCGTTATTGTCTGGATATTTAGGCTATTTGGCAGGTGTTTTTATTTTGCCGCTTTGGCGATGCAGCGGTTTCCAAAAAGCATCCTTGCTTGCCCAGTGGGATAGGCTATCAGAACACCAAGGGATAATTAGCGCATATGGCCCCATCCTTGGACGTAAAATACAGACTGTAACACTGAATCTTGGAGCTTCAAATTGAAAATTAATGTGCCATATCAGCATCTATAAAACGCTGCTTGCCCACTCCAGATTTGCGCGTTATAAAGATGACTGTATCCAACTGGGCTGTTACGGCTGCAAGTGGTATTTAGGAAACAGCGTGGAGGCCTTTTAATATGAAATTAACGCATGCTAAAAACTTAAGGTAGCCTATATATTGCCTTCTCTATGATGCATCCTCCTTGTGCAGCGCAATCCGCATGCATGTGTGAGCCACGAAGCCAGGACAGACGTAGACTGTTGCTTTATCTGAGTCACCATTATTCTATAGCCTCGAGACACATGGGTTTGGCTTTGGGTTTTGGTGTGTTGCATTCTAAAAAGGCGCATGTACAACTGCATTGCATAGCCCCTTGACAGCCCTAACATATACCCTTTCGCTCTTGCCCCATATTGAACTGATCACTGTGGTGATCAATGACCGGTCGTCCATGTGAGGTTGGCTATAGGTAAGGAATAGCCCCGTTTCAGCACAGCCATGCGCTCAGAAGAAATCGATTCATCAGTTGGTGGATCCTGCAGGTGTGCAGCTTATTTCTCTATGGCCTGTTAGTTGTCCCCCTGCATATGGAATAATGAATTGATTGTTTATTAATAAGAGGAGAACACCAGGGAGCAGTCATGTTCTGCACTTTTAGGAGTAACTCCAGTAAACACACATGATGTGGTTCTTGTTGTATTTGCTGTAAATGCTTCTTATTCTTGAATTACAAATATAGGTTACTGTACCTTCGCTGCAAATACATGGCTTGATTTTTTTACTTAAATGAGGCTATTTTTGGTCAGATTGTGTGGGCTTGGAAAGAGATCATTGCTCACTCCCACACATGTTGAGTTTTACGCTCATGAAGAATGCTTGACTGAATGATTCAGAAAAAACAGTGTCATTCACCTTTCAACTCTTCACTAATGAGACCCACGTTTTCCCCCCTCATCTTGGCAGTCACACCTCTCTGCACTCATCAGCTAGCCATAGCACATTTTTAATGGGCCCTTGCTGAATTCAACCCTCCTATGGACGATTTAATTCACACATAAGTGGATGTGATAATGTCACACTGGGTCTTTGACACACCAGAATAAACAACACAGCATGGCAGATCAGACATGCTAGTGAGGAGGGCTAAAGCTAATAAGCAACAATGAATATCAGCCTTTAAAACTATAGAATATGCACTATTTTATTGTTGTCTAACTCAATATGCTATGCAAATGAAAGACAGTAAACACAGTTGTCATTGCAAGGACAATGTCAGTGTCTGCTGACCCTAAGTACACAACATCACCCCCCCCTCAGTGTAGATCATCACTGTGCTAGCGTCTGGGACACCAGCCTTTGCCAAAGTAATCCTTTGGCAAAGGCTGCCTTTTTCCCCCACACAGTGACCCTTGCAGCTGCAGAGGCTGACACTGTATTCATCCACTTGCTCAACACTGGGGAGGAGAACAGAGACAGCATCACATCACAGAGAATCAGAGCAATGTTTTCTCTTGAATGAAGGTACAGTATTAATAAAGCAGTGTTCTTGGAACCTCAGAGAAGGCCAGTTCAGTATAGGTCTGAACTGAATTGTCTAAAGGAACATTTCTAAGGGTTCATGTTTGACACAGACATTGTTTTCGTTATTTCTGCTTTTTTCTGGAAAAGTCTGAATTTCCTGAGTTTGTAAGTCAGGTAACAGGAGCATTAAAACTTTTTATTCAGTTTGTTCAGACAAGGACACTTTAGATCTCATGCTAATAAAGTGTTACTCTCTCTCTCTCTCAAACCTCCACTTAGTCATTGCAGAGTGTCGTTCAAGGTAACGTTGTGAAGAGGACACCTTGAAGTGTTGCGTGTCCAAACAGGGCTCTCCCTGTGGCTTTGTTCCATAAAGTTATTCTTCTGTCCCACAGAAAGAGATACAGATAGAGAAGCACTGGTTGGGAAGGTTTAGTCAGGATGTTTGGAAAGAGTCACCTCAGACTCCTGTTGGGACAATATGGTGCACTAATATGGTGCAGATATGGCTGCAGCTAAATATTCTATTTAAAACCTGTTTAATTTTTTTGATTACTAATATTAATTCATATAACATGTAATAAAATTGTGAAAAATGTACATCACAGGTTTACCAGAGCTGATGTGGATGTCTACAGAGTGCTTGCTTTTACCAACCAACAGTTCAAAGCCCAACATACTCAAATTTGCAATGGGAAAAAAAGAGAGAGACACAGAAAAACAACATATTCTTCTGTTTGAGAAGCAGGAACTAGCAAATTTAGTATTTTGAAACAACTTATCAAAGTTATGGTAAATAGACTTTTGAATTAATCAGCTAGTTTCAGCATTAGTGTAGGGGCAAGTGAACAGCTACCTACTGTTAATATTCATGGAAAAAAACCTATTTTTACTTGACCTTCCTCTTGGGAAGACAAAGAGCAGGGTAACTGAAAGAACAGTGTCCCTGGAACTCGAAGGAATTCAGCGGCTCACGCAAGGAGACTTCAACACGGTAGCTCTTTGCTCGTGGACAGACAGACCCAATTTGTTCAGTTACAGACCTGTTTCTAACCAGCAGCGCCCATTAATCTGGGGGTTTTTGAATCTCATCCTCCTCCACAGGTCTTACTGATACCTGGCTTAACCTCTCAGATCTGACATGAGAAGAATCTCTGAGAACTGCAGGGATATGTTGAGCCCTCCTAATGAACAAGGAGACTGTATATCAAACCTTGCGAAAGCTGATATTGAGCCATGACGATGACTCACCCCCTAAACCAGAGCAATGTCTTATACATAATACCTCCCTTATGCTCAGGCCTTGATGAGTAAATATGGGAAATTCTGAGTCAGCGGGTCTTATATAATGTACTCTCTTTTTAACAAGGCTTTGGTAAAAAATAAGATATACATTCTTGTATTGCACCAAGCCCCTGTTCTACCAGCAAGTGCTCATCTGAAGAGGAAAAGGACAGCTAAAGGTGAAGACGCAAGAACATGGAGGCCCCGTAGGTCTAAAATGAGAACCTAGGTCACACTAGTATCTGTACAAATGGGTGAAAAATCATACAAGGGAGAAGTTTAATACCAGCCTAGTGCTGACCAGCCATGAACGGGAAGACTCTTTTTGTCCATCCTGTAATGTGGCATTCAAGAACCCTGAACAGTGTGGAAGACATGGACAAATGTGCTCCTGGCGTGTTGTATATATTTATCTGACAGTTTTTCCTGAATGAATTTCAGCATCTTCTAGAGTCTGAAGACAGGGTGTGAACTTGCATTTAGTTGTACATCATATGTGTTAAGTGGATAAAACAGCAGGGAGAACAATAGTGACTGAGAAATGAGATTTTTTTTTTAGTCTAGAAAAGTGAGAATCAGACAACAGAAAATAATTTCCAGTTCAAGTCTGTAAATGCCTTAGTGTGACATGATGCTCTTTATGCCTGGCAAATATACACTTTAAATTAGTAAAGCAAACGTCTTTAAGGGGAGATTTTTATATATAAATATACATAGATTATAGCACTGTTAAATTCTCAGTAGAACCAGTTAGTCAATCACCAGAAAACTAATTGGCAACTATTTTGATATGTGATAAATTAAATTAAATACCAAAAATTAAATGGTTTCATCTTTTTAAATGTTAGGATTCGTTTATATCATTGTAAACTGAATATCTTTGAGTTCTGTTAATTTGAGCAAAACAGCATCTTCTTGGATTCTGTCATGGACATCTGTGAGAGTTTATAGAGAATTAATTTATGTTTCAGAGTAATTGATAATAAAAACAATCAGTTGCAGCCTTAATTTTCACAGTGAATTTTGGAGCATCCTGTGTCCTCACTGGCCAAGCCACCAGTGCAATGCATCCAGAATCAATAGGAACATTTCCATCTCACACATTTGGGCTCTTTTATATTGAAGTGTTCTTTAGCTGTCATCAATGAAACACAGGAACACTTAAATTTAAATGCACAGATACAGATGATGGACACAAGTTTACAGTATCTGAATAGACATTTAGCATTTACATTACTGTAGTTGGTCTTCAGATGAACCACCTGCACCTAAATCAAGCCCAGCCTAACTAAGTCCTTACTTTCTATTTTCAGTAGTGGAGCTGTAATTCACATCAGAGTCACGGCTCATTCTTCATAGTCAGCCTTAAGGGGACTGTGAGTCAGTCAAGGCTACCTGTTAGTGTTAGCCACTGGAGAGCTATTCAGTGTTCCCCACCCTGATGCACAGAGGTGCCCACACAGGCGAAGTAGAAGTCAGGTCAGACACTTTATCTAGCATCTCAAGTCTTACCATCATGAAAATTTTACCGTTATTTATCATTAATTGATGTAGTTGAGGCTGTAGGAGGCAAATCTTACAAAAGCAACTGTATAAAGCTGACACATTGAGATAATGATGCAGTGATAGTGACTCATTCAGTCAGGCACTTCCATAAAGGGCACGAGGAGCCACTGAATGGCTTGAACAATATGAAAATGATGTGGCCTTCACAGTAATGAGATGTCAACCAAACTGAAAACCAACAACTGTATACATTTGTACATTCTGAGGCGACATATTATCATTCTCTACAACTTTGAACTTTTAGAAAGTTTAAATAACCTGTGTAAAATGTATATTATTTGGATAATGAAGTGCAAGAAATACCTGGAATGTCTAGGCACTGATACAACACAAATAAATTCAATATCGCATTAAAGTAGATCTGCTCACGGTTTTGCAACACTGCCTGCATTGGCCTCGTTCAACCAGAGAATCAACAGAATAATTTTATTTTAAAAAATGTTATTCCAATATTTCTCCTGGATAATAAACCGCTTCTTTGTTTCCTTATGGATAGGGCTGTGACTATTTTCACTACCTCCACCAAGGCCGTGGATTATGTATTTGCCAGCTTTCCTTGGTTCATTTGTTTGTGTGTTTGATTATTTGTTTGTTAACAACATAAAGTAGTTAGCAGATTTGGATGATATTTTGTGGAGAGGTAGGGTATTGGCCATGGAACAATTGATTAGGTTTTGGTGCTGTATCATAATATGGATACAGGAATGTTGTATTTTTAAAGATTATTAACCACTCTAAGTGCTGCAAAGCCTGCCTGACTATATGTGAGCCCCCTATATGTAGCCGAAGTGCACGGCTGCTCTGCTGAGCACTCCAAGCACATACAGAGACTAAGCCTTGGGTTAATGACAGCTGTCCATTCATTGTCAATACTGTCACTCAGTACACCCTGGTGTGTGAGACAGGGACTGAAAGTGCCCAGTGAGGTGACAGCCCACAGCTGGGGAAAGATCTACTCTATGCATCAACAGCTGGGTGAAAGCCTGATGGCAGAGTTGGAGCCAGGCTCAAAGCCATTACCATTTTCATCTATAGGACTGGAATTATACCTTTTTATTATGTTTTGACACATTTTCAGGTAACAAAGTAACTACTTAGATTGAGAATATGTCATTCTATCCAGGTAATGCCGATTTAGAATTTGTTCCCATGTTTTCAGAGACCATAGACATATACAGTATACATCTGTGGTTGTGTATTAGCAGGCAGCTACATCTTGTTCAGGGCACAGTAGTCTGTTGGTGAGGATGCTGGTGTTCCAGCTGCACATTATAGCTGCGTGTCCACTGTTGGCACCTAACGAGCAGTACACCTTGTGCCTCTCTTTACCATAAACTGGTATAACCTTATGACTTGACAGAGACCGGCCTACTTTGCTTCACTGTACTTTTCTCTCTGTCGGTCTCAAGGGGTCGTCCTTCTCCGGTAATGAAGGCACTATCATGCGAAAACTGCTTTTATTGCATTATGGGGAAACTGAGTTGTCCGTGATGGTGGTTGCACTCATGCGTCATTCTTCTCTTTGTCTTTAACATACTGTAATTGAGTGTTGTACCAAGCGCACTGGCACACTGTGGATCCATGACAGCTATATAAATGGAGATAAGCTGTATCTGGACACCTTGCTGAGCTCTGCTCTCTGTGGATGCCGTTACCATCCTTCAGTTGCCCATGAAAATGGAGCACAAACATGACGACAACAACGAAAGCTCTACATCACGCCTGTTCCCTGTAGACGTGGGAGCAGATTAGGAATTTGACAGTATTTTGACCATGTGTTGCTACGGCGGTGCATCCCCCTTTCTTTTTTTTTTTTTTTTTTGGCTTGTGCATCCATGTGTGCATTGATCTGCAGGAGAACTGGCGGGTCTGACCAGACGTGTGCAATGAAAAAGGAATCACAGCCAGAATATGCTAGAACAAGACAGCCAGGCAGCTGAACAGACAGCTCTCAGGGAACAGAGAATGAAGACCCAAGCGGCCCTGAACACCTGTCAAAGACCCCAGCGTAAAGGCAGCATATAATGGAGCTGTTTAGTCTCTAAAGAGTGGGGTTAAAGGGAGTTCAGGAAGTTACATACACTATGGTGAGAAGAGTAAAGAGCTCAGTGAGGAAACTCCTCTGGGCATTCTGTCAGTGAAACAGTAGAGACATATTTTGGGAGAAATGAGGAGAAAAGGAGCCAGCAGGCAGGAGGCTGAATTAGTGAAGCAGAGACAAGATGGAGGAGAGGGAAACAGTGTGAGGAGAGACTGAGGTGAGGAGGTGGTGACCTTTGTTGAAAGAAAGCCAAAAAGGTGTCTAAACTGCTAAGTGGCTGCAGTGAGATGATGGATAGTCTATAAAACCGTGCAAAAAAGCATCATTTCAATTTGGTATTTTTGTGCAAGTAATGATAATGTTAGTCACTGATTCATCTCTGTTATTTTGTTTGTCAGTCAACTTAAACTATCAAGCAATTTTAAAAAGATTTGCAGCTTTACTTTCTATTAAATAATACTTTAATAAACAAATTATTTTAGCACTAGTGTCTTTCATTGACTAAGTTGCTTCTTTCTGAAAAGGCTGTAAGCTGTATGTTCACATTACAGGCCTAAATGTGCACTTTCTATCTTTTTTGTTAGATCCAGTCTTTTCATGTTTTAGCTCTGGTTTTAGTCTCTACCAACTCCTGAGGAAAAAATAATCAGCTGCTTTATCAGCTGAATGCTTACAGGCTAGTCACTTTGTTTGTCTGCTATTTGGAGCTGAGCAGGAACAGTGTCTTTAATAAGTTTTCACTGAAAATAACTGTCTGTTGTTGCCAAATTGACACAATGAGAACCGTGAGAGTGACCCAGAGCAGAGAAATTGCAGGCCAAAAAATTGAAACAAACAAAAACAATGTCTTAGGGAATATGCAGAGTAGGGTGATAGTTCTCAGTAGGTTCTGCATATGTACATCTTTTTTCCCATATAAGTAATCTTCTGATTTATCATTATATATAATTATTGATTCTATCCGCTTTAAGTTAGGCAGTATAACAGGGCAGCACTTCCACTGTCTCTCTATCTGTCTCTTTCTCTCTCACACACAGAAACACACATTAATCAATGTATTGTATCTTCACACTTGTCCTCTTCACTCCTAACAAACCTACAGATTCAGTTAAAGGAAGATGAAGAGGGCAGAGGGAAGTCCAGGGCCCCATCCCTGAGAAACGCTCCTGTATAGAGTGGAGAAAGATAGGGCACAGACAAGAAGGAGGCATAAAATAGAGACAGATTAAAGCTTGTGTACCTAAGTTGAGGGAGGTGTGATGTTATGGAAAGCTAACAGCCTTTGAAAATACCTCAGAGAGGAGGGAAAGTGGTGTAAGGCCTTCCACACAGTGACTTTTTAATGGGTACTTACACTACAGTATTACTGGACATCTCCAGCAGGACCTCTCAGGAGATTGTAAATTAAATGCATAGATCAGATAACTGTACTAGAAGAAAAAGGAAATGAATCAAAGCTTTTCATCGTGTTGCTGGACTGTGTGTGAGTTATTGTTTTACACCTGTAAATAGATAGGCCTTTATACAAATACATACAGTTTGACACATACAAATGAACACAAAATGCTAAATTACAAACGCAGGGAAATTTCCATAACAAAACAAGAAAAGGGACCTGATCAATCTTGAAAAACTGCTTCAGCTTGAGCCTGGAATGATCCCATGTATGGTTCATTTTGAGTTCTAAGGAGGTCTACATATTGATCGCCAAAGACATCTGTCCAGGAGTGAGTCATCAATTTCTGCCATCACTGTTTTGTCACGTAACTGTAGGTTGTTTCAGAGGTGAAGCACTGCATTGAGAGATTTTTAGCACATGTAGTGCACATGCTATGGTGTACCTGAAATCGTTCACACATTTACACAGGGAATTCTATGTTGAGCACTGTACTGTACTGTATGTCTCAGTAAGTAAAGTCAAAATACTACTCAGGTCAGCTACCTCTCTGGTACTT
>NW_018127886.1:5325069-5325565 GCF_001952655.1 Monopterus albus | reverse complement strand
TATGCACAATGTTAAAATTGTTACTGGCCATCAAATGTACACTACTGTGTATGTTGTACTGTGGAATCATTTTACTCTGATATTTAAGGTAAATATTTCTGTCTGAGCAACAGTCCAAAACCCAAAAATATTTTATTCACAGCTGTATAAAGAAAATCAACAGTAGTAGTAAATTATAATTTATATCTTATGGATCATCAGAATTTTGTGTATGGATTTTGCTGCTCTTTGTTGTCGTCTTGATTGATTATCTTTAGATTTTAGACAGGTCAGACAAACAATTTCTCACCTTAGGCACTGGGAACTTTTGAGTGCTTCTTGTCATTATAATGCAAGATACTGTATTTGACAGCACTATAGTGGATAATTGTTCTAATAAAAAGTCAGACACTCAGATAAAATGGTGGAAGGAAATATATTGCACAAGTGTGAATAGGGAGTGATTCTGGGCCTGGCACAGGGAGTTTCAGGACCATGGACAGCTCCAGCTGCTGAA